>NW_017308505.1:77787-108922 GCF_000935625.1 Nanorana parkeri
CCAATTCTGCATACCTGGCTTTATATTATAAGAAAATGTAATAATAATATAAAGCCAGTTATACAGAATTGGCTGTAGCTGTGCCACACTGTGTTCTGGTCTTCAGTCTGGACATGTGCTCATCTATTTTGACCACTAGGGGGATACAAGCCTCAGTTAGCAATGGCATGATAAATATTCATTTCATTATTCAATGTCTTTTTTTTAAATATTATAAATGTTATAATATTAAAAAAAGACATTGAATAATGAAATGAATATTTATCATGCCATTGCTAACTAAGGCTTGTATCCCCCTAGTGGGGAAAATAGATTATCACATGCCCAGACTCCAGAACAGTGTATTATTGTATAGTGTGGAACAGCTGTAGCCAATTCTGCATACCTGGCTTTATATTATAAAGTTCTTATAATATAAAGCCAGGTATGCAGAATTGGATATAGCTGTGCCACACTACAGAGTGTTCATGTTCTTCATAATATTAAGAAACTGACCTAAAATCATGATTTTGTATTTCTTTAGAAAAAATGTGACCTGTCCCTTTAAGAAAAAGTATCGGTAATTGGTATCGGTGAGTACTTGGAAAAAAGTATCGGTACTCGTACTCAGCCTTAAAAAAGTGGTATCGGTGCATCCCTAGTCAGAACGAATTAACCTGATTTACATTGAACCCTATGTGAAAATGTGATTCCGTTCACAACCAATTCGGTTTGCAACCAGAATCGTGGAACCAAATAAGTTTGTGAACCAAGGTACCACTGTATATATATATCCATAGATTGAGAATATATATAAACATTGATGCCTGGTATCAAGTCATATAACGTATTGAACAAATCAAATAAAGGAGCATTGTATACATAACTCTGTGTACCAATATCCTCCACATATGTGTATAACGAAATCTAAAGCTCTAAAAATCTGAAAAAATCTAGACCGTTCACTTATATATATGGAGGTGCCCATGGGAGATGCAAACCCCTTCAAATGCATGTTAATATTTTTAACTATTATTAATAAAACAGTTTAAATCTAATTCAATGTTTAGACCTTGGGTTGCATCCTATCAAGTGGGAATTTCCATTTAGTTTTGTTTTGTGAAACCATTCTTGTTCTATTGGTCCCTCTCCAGTGTGTATAGACTCTATCTATACCATAAAATATGAGCCCTGTCGGGTCTTTATTGTGATTATCTCTAAAATGTCTAGACACCCTGGGGGGGATTTATCAAAGCAATTGCGAGTGTTTGAACTTGCACGGAATATATTTGCACCAGATTTATGATGCTAGTGTAATGTTGTTGATAAATGAGGTTTAATAGACTCCAAGAAAGAAGACTTGTAACTTCAGGCAGAAAGCGTAACTGTTGCATCTTGAAGAAGTGGTCATGGGGACTTCCTAAGTTGTGATTGTTTTCTTAGGTGATGCTCCAGTTTCAGACAGCCCCAGAATAAGTGCAGATGAAAAAAGGTGCAAAAAACATGCAGCTAAAAAGGTAGTGCAAGCTTTGGTAAAAACAGGTGCAAAAAACATTCAACTGAAAAGTAGTGCAAGCTCTGATGAAAACAGGTGCAAAACACGTGCAGTTGGAAAAGTAGTGCAAGCTCAGGTCAAAATAGGGGCACATGTTGAAAGACAGATTTGCACATTAAAAAAAATATGATCTGGAGGGGGCGTGGCCGACTGGCGTGCATGATGGCAGCTTAGGAGAAGAGCTCCGTGCACACACAGGCCAGGGCTACTTATACAACGACTAGCGGGAGACATACCGGCCCACACACTCACCACCGCAACGTGGAAGCATCCCCGGTCATGACCCGCAAAAGCAGGAACGGCTCGAGGCCCCGCAAAGTGACGGACTTCTTCCGGCGGTCTCAGCCTCGGGCCTTGCAAAATGGCGGCGGCACTGCTTCTCCATCTACACCCCCCTCTCAGGGCTCTGAGAGATCAGAGGGATCCCAGTGCTCATCCCTGGAGGGCGGAAGGGAGACCGATCTGCAGCGCTCCTCCCCAGTGAAAAACAGGCCGATTACATCTCCAGTTGTGCGGAGCCCGGCAAAATCGAGGCCCCGGCTTTCGGGCCTGGTGGAGGAGGTAAGCCCATCCAATGCTCTGGATGACACCAGGGAACTACTTGCTCCTATTGATAACTACCCAACTGCTACCCAGCCTCTTTCAGACACCACCCTTAAAGATATGCTGGTGTCCCTGAGAAGCTCGCTCAATACGGATATGCAGGCCCTTATCCACCAGTTTTCATCTGACCTACAGGAAGTGGGGAAGAGGGTCACCCATATTGAAGATAAAATGGGGAACTTTGCAGACACCTTTAACGAATTAGTGGATGCACACAATGACCGGGAGGATGACATTACCTGGCTGCAAACGAAAGTGGCGGATCTAGAGGACAGGTCCCGCCGCAACAACATAAAAATCAGGGGAATACCTGAATCTATCCGCCCGAAGACTTATCCTCCTTTGTACAAGCATTCATACAGGTGGTACTGCCTGATGTCTCCCCACCTGACCTCACCATAGACCGCATCCACCGCTTACCCAAGCCCGCACACCTACCTGAAGGCGTACCGAGGGACACCCTACTGGGCATCCATTTCTTTCATGTGCGGGAAAGGCTGCTCAAGGCGCTGAGACACCAGACCGACCTTCCCGTTACCTACGCAAAGCTGCAGGTATTCGCAGATCTCTCCCAACTTACTCTACAACTCCGTAGGAAGCTGGTTGCGGTCACGAAGGCCCTGAGAGATAACAAAATTATCTACCGATGGGGGTTCCCAACTAAGCTTATGATAACTAAAGATGGTGACCTGTACACTATCACTACCCTGGAACAAGGTCTTGCCCTCCTGAAGCAGTGGCATGTGACCCCTGCAGCTGCGGATCGTCCTACGCCCGCTACCAAACATGCATCTGACTGGCAAGTGGCATCACGCAAGAGGGGGCCAAGACCGAATAATTGACCATCGCCAAACGAGCCGTTCTGTTCTGTTCTTATACCTGCCCACGAGCTTTAGTGGGCCACTTTGGTGATATCACCCCTGTTCATGTTCAGTTACTGCAACTGATTCCCTGACCCATCAGGGAATTGTTTTTTATTTGACTTGTTTCACTTTGATGTTTTCTCTGCTCGTTTTTCTCTAGCTCTCGTTTTACTTCTTCTTCCTTTACCCCATGAGGAGAGCCACCTCACGCCTCAGCATGAGCAAACAATCTACCTTCAAGATGTCATCTGGGACCTTGCCTTCACCTCTGGAGACCCGTATCCACTATGGTCGGACACCGAGATGAGGCCTTGTGAGTACTACTGGCGCATCTATACACATTATTTCTATCCCGACCATGGCAGTCCAGATCCTTTCTCTCAATGCTAAGGGCCTTAACCACCCCTCTAAGAGACACTCCATGTGGTTAGAAGCTCTAAAACACTGTGCAGATGTACTATGTATCCAAGAATCCCACTTTTGCAGCTGTGCTCCACCACAGTGCTCCCATAGGAGCTTCCCTACCATCCTCACTGCCAACGCCCCTTCCAAGACCAAGGGTGTTTTGGTGGCAGTTAGGGATACGGTGTCATACCAACAACTTGAGGTACACCTGGACCCACTAGGTCGTTCCATCATTTTGGTGTGCTCCCTCAACTCCAGACTGCTCACCATAGTGAACATCTACGCACCTAATACCCACCAAACGAGATTTATTACCCGCTTGCTTAAAAAGGCGAGGAAGGTCCAACAGGGAGCACTGATCGTCTGCGGGGATTTCAATCTGGTCCCAGATAGGGACATGGACTCCACCTCCTCGTCTCAAAGGCGACTACCGTCCCTCCAACCTACTATCATTAGCAATGGACTGTTTGATGTCTGGCGGTGCCAACATGCCAGTGAACGAGACTTTACGTACTTTTCCCCTCCACACAACTCCTACTCTAGAATAGACCTGTTTCTAGTGGATCGTACATTGTTACCCTGGGTACAAAAGACTCTTATACACAACATCACGTGGACTGACCATGCTCCAATCTCAATGGAGATCTCATCTAGTCATCCTACTGCTAACTCCTTTGTCTGGCGCAACAATACTTTTCCCTTACAACAGGCTGACACAGTGAAGCTACTTAATGCCAGTTTAGCGGAGTTCTTCGATCTCAACGCATCCTCAGTAGAAGACCCCTTTACTCTGTGGAACGCCCATAAGGCATATATTAGGGGGATACTGATTCAACATAGCTCTAGAGTTAAGAGGCAGAGGTCGCAGGCTTTAGACCAACTTACATTTAACATAGACAAACTCGAGACTGAAAATAAGCAGCAACCCTGCCCCAAACCATCCTCCACTTTATCCCAACTTAGGCTAGACCTGAGAAAACTCCTTATGGAACAACATTGTAGATGCTCTATGAGAGTTAAATCAAACTTCTATGTCAGCGGTAGTAAAGCTAGTAAGCTGCTGGCTTCTCGTTTGAAAGCCAAACAAACCCGCACGAGGATTCCCTATATATTACGCCCCTCTGATAAACAACATAAATTATACCACCCCCAAGACATAGCTGAAGCCTTCAGGGCCTATTATAATTCCTTATACAATTTACAGGATGAAGAAGGGCTACACCAACCCTCACAACCTGAAATAGAGGAGTTTCTACGCCCACTCCACCTACCTTCGCTGACGCCTTCCCAATTAGAAAAGCTCCAATCTCCCTTCACAAGTGCGGAGGTGGCTAGGATCATAAAAACCATGCCCAACAACAAATCCCCGGGCCCGGACGGGTACTCTAACGAATATTATAAATTGTTTACCCCTTCACTCAGCCCCTACCTCCTTAAGGTCTATGATGCCGCAGCGGCCTCTGCCTCATTTCCTGCTGAAATGTTAAGTGCATTAATTGTCACTATTCCCAAACCGGGGAAGACTCCAGACCAGCCGCAGAACTTTAGGCCAATTTCTCTATTAAACTCTGATGTCAAAATCTATGCCAAGTTAATAGCCCACCGCCTCAACGCCATTATGCCCACATTACTACACCCTGACCAGAAGGGTTTCACATCTGGTCGGGAGGCTCCGGATGCCAACAGGCATGTCATAAACTTGTTGGCTCACGTTGAGCGCTCTCGGACGCCTTCTCTGTTCCTGGCTTTGGACGCGGAGAAGGCGTTCGACAGGGTCAACTGGGTCTACCTCCGGAGTGTTCTCCTGAAATTTGGATTCGACAGCCGCATCATTGACATGATCATGGCGCTGTACTCGACTCCCTCTGCTCGGGTGTTCACATCTGGGGGCCTGTCATCGCCATTCACAATCACCAATGGCACTAGACAGGGCGGCCCTCTGTCCCCATTGATATTTAATATGTTGATTGAGCCCCTTGCTGAGGCCCTGAGGACTGACAGTGGGGTCCAGGGGATCAGTGCCCATATTACCCTTCTCTCACAAAAGATCACACTATTTGCAGACGATGTTCTTCTGACCCTTGCGGCCCCGGAGTCTTCCCTACAGAGGGCTATGCAGATCCTGACCGCCTTGGGTGAGGTGTCATACTATAAACTTAATGTTGGTAAATGTACTGCTATGTGTATTAACTCGGGTCTAGTTTCCGGTAGTGCCCTACAGACTGACTACCCCTTTGAATGGACGACCACTGGCATTCCCTACTTGGGGACCATCATACCCGACTCGACACGTAAGCTTTTCCACTGCAACTTCACTCCATTTCTGGAACGGTTTCCTTCTGAACTCCAGGCGCTGGGTAGGGGTTATCAGTCTTGGACAGCCAGATTAGCGGCTTTTAAAATGCTTATCCTCCCTAAGCTCCTATATTTATTCCGTACTCTAACCATTCCCATACCCGGTGGATACTTTAAATCCCTGCAGACTGTCCTGTCTAAATTTGTTTGGCTAAACAAAAAACCCAGGTGTTCCCGCTCATCTCTTATTAAAATCCCAAAAGTGGGTGGCACTGGATACCGTGACCTCAGGGATTACTACCTGGCGGCCACACTGGCGCAGCTACAGGCATGGGTAACCCCCTCGGGAGACAAACTTTGGCCCTCCCTGGAGAAGGCAGGGGCACAGGGATCCTCCCTGTGCTCTCTCGCCTTCCTCAACTCATACACTTCTACCTCACTGACCGAATACCCACCTCCCGTCCGCACCACTATACAGGCTTGGCGCGCAGTCGTGCACCACAGGTTTCCCTCAGCTAGTCATTCCCCCAATCCCTATATCAGCTCTGGCTCTCCTTATCCCAGACTTCCCACACGAACAATGGTCACAAAAGGGCATAGAGAGGGTCCAAAACCTGATTCAAGGTGCTCGTATACAGCCTTTCTCGCACCTTGTTTTGCAATATGAGTTGACTAAGAGGGGCTATTATAGATACGTACAAATCTCGCACGCCTTACCCTCCCTCCTGTCAGCTTGGTCTCAGGTGCCAGCACAGGTGTGGACATACCTCTCGGCAGTGCCCGCCCGTAAGGGGGGCATATCGATGTTTTACAACTTACTCCAACTAAAAAGTTCCTTTACCAAATTGCCAGCCTTTCTGGCTTGGGAAAGGGAGCTGGGGGAGTCCTTCCCTCCAGATTCGTGGGAGACTGCCTGCCGCTCTGTCTACCGTGCAACGAAGAGTGCCGACCTCTGGGAGCTTTACCATAAAATATCTTTGAGATGGTACCTCACTCCGTATCGACTAGCGAAATTCGCCCCGGCCAACTCTGGGTTGTGCTGGAGAGAGTGCGGGCAGATTGCTAACCTTCTCCATATTTTATGGACCTGTAAGTCACTGACCAGCTATTGGAACGGCATTTTTAGGCGGATATCGACAGCAACCAGTTGCCTTACTAAACCCGACCCAGCGCTTGGACTCCTACTCATAGGTATCGACCGTTTCCCAATGCCCTCCCGAGCACTGGTCGTCCACACACTGCTGGCAGCTCAGCTTACCATAGTGAGACACTGGAGAAGCTCAGACAGTGCTTCTCTGAGTGAGACCTACCAAACTCTAGATTTGCACTATGAGCTCGAGAGACTGCACGCACTCAAAAGTGGTACCCTATCCTAATTCCACAACAAATGGAAATGGGGGCTCCCTAAGACATAAGACATACGACATAATGCTGGGTGATCTGTCCTCTCCTTTGTTTTCCTTTGCCTTCTTTGTTTTCCTTTGTCTTCTTTGTCTCTTTATTTCTCCTATAAGCATCCATTGAACGTCACACTATTGAGACCTATTGTGATGTTGAATAAGCTAACCACAAAGTGATTCTTTATGCTTGATGGAAGCTGTATGTTTATTGCTGCTTACATTGTTATGTTGTGGCACTGAAAGTGCATAATGTATTCATAAAACCAAATAAAAATTATTTTGGAAAAAAAAAAATATGATCTAAGAGGCTAAAACTGTCGCAATTGCTTTGATAAATTCCCCCCACTGTGTTTGTCAAACCCGTTTCTAATATTATTAATGTGTTCTTAAATTTTAATTCTTAATTCCCTCATGGTTCTTCCCATGACATAAAAGTTATAGCACAAAACAAATTCCTTGATCTTAAAATGTTTTCCATTTGTACCCGAAACGAACTACAATTTTTTCTTTAAACCACCACTTTTTGTTACTCTGCATCTCACATAGTAATTACAAGGGTAGAACAGTAATTACAAGGGTAGAACACAAAGAAAATAAATTCTTTATCTTTGGGGGTGGGTCTATTGCGCTGTGTATTAGTTTATCTCTGTGGGAGGGGGGCCTTCCTATATACTACTTTTAGGTTTCTCTGTCCCTTCTTAGGATTTCAGGATATCGGACCTATTCTGAGGATTTCCCAATGTTTATAAAAGATGTGTTCAAAATGTTCATATTGGGCTGTATATTTAGTTTTAAAGGATACCCCCATTCCATTTTGTTCTTTATCTTTTAAGAGATTGTCCCTCCTCACCTTAACTACTTTGTTTTTAGTCCCTTTAACCTCTTTATCTCTCTATCCCTTTTCAATAAATCTCCCCTCCAGGATTTTTGCTTGTCCTTCATATTCTATTCCTATTCTACGTACTCTCACAAACTGTCCAGAAGTTTTTTTTATCATGGCAAAGTTTAAATATTGTATTAAAAACTCAACTTGTTACTGTCTAAGATCACTATATGTCTCAAATGCCCATTTTATTGCTTGTAATCCTAAGTGATGTGGGATATTTGTATACAGTGATACAACATCTATGGTGATAAAAATATAATTTCCCCTCCCCTGTATACTAGATAGAGTATTGACAATGTCTTTACTATCTTTTAAGAAGGATTTGGTTTTACTAACCATCAGTTGAAGATAGAAATAGATTAAATCTCCCACCCTCGAGAGAAGGGAACCGATTCCACTAATTATTGGGCGTCATGGAGGGTTAGATTGGTCCTTATACACTTTAGGGAGAAAATGTATAACTGGGGTTCTACACACTGAGGTGATCAGATACTTCCGCTCCTGTTTTTAACAAAAACCCTCTCATATCTTTTCCGTACAATTCCTTTAAGTTCTTTTTTATACATACCCAAAGGATCTCCTTTTATTTTAATGTAAGTACCCTCCTCCCCCAAAATCCTAGTCTTTTCCATTTCATAATAACTTTTCTCTATAGTCCATAATGACAACTCCCCCCCCCAATATGTGTTCGCTCACTTCCCGTTCTATTGAGCCGACCTGTGACAGTCTCATTGTCACACGTCGCCCAGAACTATGAGGATGAATGGAAATCCCCCCCCCCCCCCCCCCCCCCTTGTCTGCAGGTCTTAAAACTATTTTCTTTCCTCCAGCTTATTTATTCCTTCACCTACAAACTGTTTTTCTCAGTTTATTTATCTTCAAGTCTCTAATACCTTTTTCCACCATGTATTTAAAAACCTCTATGTGGCGATTGCAATTTTTCGGGTTAAAGACGGATCTGTTCCTTAACTACCTCCCGGCCAGCCGCTGTGTATACAAGGCCGGCCGGGAGCTTCTTGGATGTAACTGGGCGTGCGCGAGCGGGAAATCCCCGCTATTTGAAAAGAGGTAGCGATGCCTGTTAATATACAAGCGATCCGCATGTTTACATTCTGTTGTAATACCACCCTGATTGGCTTTAAATGTAGGTGACAAAATGCAGTGACATAAAATATCTTTTTACATTCAATTTCCTCACAAATTTGTGCAGATCGATGAAGACATCAAATTTATTTAGATTTCTTACAGGGACAAATTTTAAAACCAGGTCCAAAACGTTAGTTTCTTCCAATGTTAGTGGTATAGAGCTGATATTGAAAATACCCTACCCCAGAGGAGATTGCTATTAATAAATATGGAATAACATTTACGAAATATAAACAAGGATGGTATCCATTTATTCTGTTTTACATTTTTTCCAAGGGCACTAAATGAACTATAAGGAGAAGTGTGCGGAGGAGGTTCATATTGGCTGTCTAGAAGGTGGATTGACAGGAATTGGAACAACTTGAACTGACTGGCAGTTTACAGAAAATCCCAGGAAATTAAAAGGAGATATTGGATACAAAGGAGTTTGCCATCATTGGGGATGTCACATGTTGTGTGGGGATAATCACTATTCCCTTTAATGTTTATGTATAAGTCATCATTTTTTTTGAGCGCAGTGACTTTATTGTTTTGTATATGGACATAGAAACTTAATTTTTTTGTTAGCTTTCCTCTTTATAGCCTCATGGAAATGGCTGCCTCTGTGCTGTGCAAGCTATGTATGTATAGTACAACTGAGCTCTCTCTGTGAGCTCCCCATTCCCTGTATTGTGTATTGCCGTGTATTGTGTGTAAAGGTAGAGCTGATCGTGTTACACATAATCACAGGGAGGGGGCAGCTGTTTACAGCTTGATTTATAATCCGACCCCGGTGTCAAATTGTGGAGAACATTTTTAATTTGTAGGATTTTTTTGATAAAAGGCTTATTAACCACTTGCTGACCGTGGTTTTAAACCCCCTTCCTGTCCAGGCCATTTTTCAGTGTTCAGTGCTGCAGTACTTTGACTGAAATTTATTCCGTCATACAACGCTGTACTGAAATGAATTTTATACCATTTTTTGGGGACAGATAGAGCTTTCTTTTGGTGGTAGTTAATCACCACTGGGTTTTTTTTATTTTTTACTATATAATTACAAAAGCACAGTAAAGTTTGAAAAAAAAACCTGTTCTCCCTACGTTATGTTATAAAACATTTATTATTGCCCAAAAGTTTGGTAAAATATAAAAGATGAGGTCACGTCGGGTAAATAGACACCAAACATGTCAAGCTTTAAAATTGTGTGTGCCCGAGAAATCGCAAAAAACTACCATAGCCAAAATTGGCCATAGGCGACGCTTTAGTATTATCAGTGAGTGATGGCCCTAGACTTGTTGCTCGCACTCTGACATTCGTGGCGATATGTAACGTGTGGCGCAATGTGTGCAATGGTCTTTTGTGTGCGTAGGCGCACTCAACGCATGTTTGCATGTGTATGTGGGGGCGGGGGACTTTAATTTTTTTATTATTGCTTTTATATGTGACTTTTATATTTTTATTTTTTTTGTAACTTCAATTTTTTTAAACCTTTTTTTCACTTAACTTTATTGCTATCACATAGGGGGCTAACAAGCCCCCTATGTGATAGCCAATTTGTAGTGACATGTCCTCTCTATGGAAAATCGGGGTCTTTAAAACCCCTAATGTCACCTAGGGACCCCCAGAGAAGCTGATGAAACAGAGACCTGCTTCACCAGCTTCTCTCTGGCTTCTGTACCGGAGAGTAATATACATCACTTCCTGCATTCCGACGAGGTGCAGGAGATCTTTCCGGTCACAGAGCTGCTGTGCTGGTCCCGGCCTCACATCGGGCACAGTGGAGCATGGGATCGCCAGCAGTGGCTGCAACGGAGGGGGGTGCACACCCGCACGCATATTACAAGCGATCGGGCATCTCATCAGATGACCGAACGCTTGTATGTAAAAAGCCATCGCGGCCTGTTTACATTTCAAGCTGGTTTCCCACTCAATCCTGCCACCTAGAGGCGGGCACAAGCAGGGCGGGAAGGGACGTTTAAAGATGCCCACCCACATCCAAGAAGCCGCTGTCCAGCTGTTTAATTACAATGACCGGACAGCAGGTGGTTGAAAAGTGAAGAAAGTCTGCAATGTGAGTCATTGAAATGTGCACACATATTCATTGTCACTGCACCTCTTCATTACCACAATAAATGCTAATCACTTACAAAGGTGGAAATGGACTTTAAAATTGTGGATTGGAGAAGTTATTGATAAAAATTAGGGTTGGTAATGATTAAAATTTTCGTGTTCGATTAATCAAATTTTTTTTTAATCGATTCATTTTGATTAATTATAACGCACATACAAATCCAACTACATTGGCCTATACACATACAGCACAGCAATGAAGTAATAAAATGAACTAGGATCACATTAATCTCACATGCCCCACTCAATATGGCTGCCGCTTGAGTGGGGCAACTCAGAATAATAACGTGCTGGATTAGTGTGATCCTAGTTCATTTTATTACTTCATTGCTGTGCTGTATGTGTATAGGTCAATGCCATGGCTGGCACTCGTGCAGAAAGTTTCTTGGGCAAACTCACCGGCCCAAGTGGCTCCGTCGGCTAACGAAGGGGGAGGAGTCCGGTGATGTCACGGACATCAACGTCACTGGACTCCTCCCCCTTCCCTTCATTAGCCGTCACGGACTTCGACGTCACCGGACTCCTCACCCCTTCCCTTCGTTAGTCGACGGAGCCACTTGGGGGAGGAGTCCGGTGACGTCGATGTCCGTGACGTCACCGGATCGCAGACGGGACTCCCGGAAGCCGGTGGAGAGGTGAGTGTTTTCATTAGCGATCAAAATAATTTTCATTGATCAAAAATTTTAACGATTAATCGAGAAATTAATCTTTAATCTTTAATTTCCACAGCCCTAGTACAAGTACAAATTACAAGTACATTTGGGAACTCAAGACTACATTCTTTGAGTCTGTAGGTTTATTTTATAGGATTTATGCATCTTTTTGTACAATGATTGGTGTAGAATATCTGAAATACTAATAAATTATTTAGTAAAAGTTTGTAGTTTAAACATAAATGGTATTTAGATGTGATATTATGAGTATGGATGAGCCGAGTGTTCGATTCGAACATTGGCAGTTCGAGCGCTCGCCGAACGCCGAACTTTATGGGATGTTCGCGCTTTGTTCGACCGCGGACATTCCATAATGCAAAATGCCCACTGAAGCTCTGATTAGTTAAAGTCTTGCACCTGACCACAGGTCAGGTGCAAGACTGTGCCCAATCAGGGCTCAGCAAAGGAGGGGCCTGAAGGAGAAAGTTCTCTATCAGGTCCCCCCATGCTGATTGACAGAAGGCAGTGGGCAGGTGCAATAGCCAGCTTGCTATTGGCTATTGCATTTTACATTATCCAATAGCAGGCTGGGTATGGCTCCCAGCCTGAAATGAAGAGGGGGCAGTGGGGCTGGGCCGAGGAGCCGCAGCCGGACCGGATTGGAGAAGAAGCCGACGGACCAGGGGACCGGAGGCCGGGACAGCAGCGGAGGTACGGGGGCAGAAGGCATGCAGCGTTCTGTGTCCCCGCTGTCTCCGCCAACACAGGCGTGGAGAGCAGTGGGGATTTGAAGGGACACAGGCCGCTGCAGCCGTAGTTCTCCTAAATGTACCGGCAGGTACATTTAGGAGAACTGTCAGAGACCTGCTGCTTCTGCGCATGCGCCAAGCCGGGGTTCCCGTAATGGGCCTGTGCGCATGCACGCGCAAAGGACTGTCCGCGGAAGAACGCTCTCCAAAAGGCTCACAGGAAGTCACACTCTCCAAAAGACTCACAGGAAATGATGCTATCCAAAAGACTCACAGGAAGTGATGCTATCCAAAAGACTCACAGGAAGTGATGCTATCCAAAAGGCTCACAGGAAGTGATGCTATCCAAAAGGCTCACAGGAAGTGATGCTATCCAAAAGGCTCAAAGGAAGTGATGCTATCCAAATCATTTCCTTCACTATTTAAACCCAGACTCCACACCTACTCATTGCTGGATTGTCTCTTCAACCGCCCTGATGTCTCCTGATCCTTGTTTCCAGTACCATTGATTATCGACTCGGATTGACTTTGACCTTGTTTGCCTGCAGCCTGCCTTTGACCTTGGAACGTTTGACCATTCTTGTTTGCCTATACCCTTGACCTCGGATTGCTTCACTGGACTGCCTACACCTTCTCCTTTTGTACATGCTCTGCCTGCTCGGTGTGACCTCGGCCTGTTGACCTCGGATATCAAGATTTACAAGACCCTGCCGCAAAACCAAGGAGTGGCCTGCACCTCTGGCCCTCCTGCCACTCACTGTCTATAAGGACTCTGTCCCCAATACCAGAGTCCCTAGGACACGAGCTGCAAGGGAAGCCTCCTTCTACATCCAGTCTCCGCACAGGTACGTGATAAGAACTGTGTACCCGGTTCGTAAGTACGGACTGCCTGTATAAGCCCTCTTAAAGGGGACAATCATTTTCGAACGTTCGACCCCCCCCCCCCCATTCACTTGCATTGAGTTCGTATTCGAACTTTTCGGCCGTTCAAATGTTCGAATACGAACAGAACACGGGAGTGTTCGGCTCATCACTAATTATGAGAAGACTCTACTCAATTATATTTTTTTGTACTATATATGTTGAAAATATATAGTATATGTAAGATAATGTACAAGAACTTTGTGGATAGTTTTTAGAGTCAATATGATGATGCTAGTCTTTTAGGAGATGTGGAGGTTTTATAACATTAGGCATGTTTTGAACTTGAGGAGACAAACTATGCCTGAGTTGTGAAGGCCTAACATATTTTGCCTATAAATTTCTTGTAGGGTGTAGACAACTGCTTTCTCCCAAGGTTAGAGTTGAACCAAGGCAAACCTGGATCAACAAGCTTCATGCACAAACAAAAACAAACAGCACACTAGCATTTTGCATGGTAATGCATAAATAAATGGAAAGCATAAATATTTTACAAGCATACTGATAAGTCTAGAACCAATAATATGTATGCGTTTCTATCACATAGCTATAAATGTCTAGTGAATAAGACAAAAAAAAAAAAGTTGAAAGTGCATTCAGGAATAAAACAACTTTACAAAATTACATAACGAAATTGCAAAAAAGTGGGAAATGTTTCCTCTTTACAACTGAGATTTACTAGCATTTAAAGTGACATTAAAGGATAAAAATGTTTCCCCCCCCGATGTTAATGTTAGCACTTACCTTAAATGATGTCTCTTAATCTGATCTTCTTCTTTCCTGTCATTTTCAGCCTTCTGTGGGTCTCCGATCAAGTGCTGACTCCTCTGTGCTTGCTGGCACTTCCTGTCCCACGTTGTCTGCATGAGGGTGCGCGCCGGTTATAGACTTACCTTGTGTCTCTCCTCATCTCCATCGCCCCAAGATCCTTTGCAGCCGCCCAAGATTTTTCAGATTTTCGGACAGGAGCGCGCAGGGAAGACACAGGTAAGTAATTACCCTTTTCAAAGCTTTTTTTTTTTTTTTTAAGTATTTGCATAGATCTATTGCTTGCTAGCAGTAGATATATGCAAAAAAATGAGGCTTTAATAACCCTTTAAGATCACCTGTGTATGAAAGCATTTTTCTTTGAACACACTGTTGCTTTCCCTATAGCTCTAACATATAGCGTTAACCCTATTTGGATCTTGTTAACCAATGACTACTTAGTGATTGTGGACCTGTGCATGCAATCTCTATGGAGAACTTTATACACAAGTATGGATGCTTTCTATTTAGCATATACTTGAATCCTGCTGTTTTTCATTAGCAATTACACTTTATGAGCTTTACTAGTACTTGCAATTTCAAGATATCAGTACCTATGTACGAACACATTATTCCTTTGTAGAAACTGTTGCTTTTGATCATATCTACAGCCTAAATTATCAAATTTAAATAATTGAGGATTTCACACAGCCAAACAGCAGGTACAAACTGTTTAGTTTGTACCTGCTGCACATTTTAAATGCAATGTGTAATTTAATAATACACTTCAGCCAATCACAGCAGCAGCAGCATTTCTAGGGGTGTTCCATACACCACCTCTGTACAGAATGTCTCCAGGTTACCATATTGCATTCAATTATTTTGACAGTTTTAGAAAATTACAGCAGCTGCAGTTTTAGGTGGAAAGGTAATTCTTAACAATAAATTACAAAATAGCATATGTGACAATTAAATATATTATATTCTTTTTGATGATTTGTTCATTTTCTATTTTTTAAGGGGAGTTTCCCTTTAACTGTCTATCAGAATTTTCTCTGACAAGCATTGAGTATGAGGAGATTTCTTTTAATTTCTACACCAATCTTGTTTGTCATGAAGCTCTCTTACCATATTATGTTATATATCCAGAATAAAACAGTGTCAGGCTTAAAGATTCAGCTAACTAATACCAATGAGACACATGCTATTCTGCCATAATTTAATCATAATCACTCAGGTCATGCTTTGCTCAATTAAAATCATGTATTAAGGAAGTTCATTTTATTGGCTGATACTTTAATTTAGTTTGCCCCTGACCCCAGTACAGACAGTTCTTGTGTGGTTTGAGACCTGGAGCAGATGAATGCAGCAGGTGGCAGAGTAGTTATCATCAAATCCTCTGGGTTTGCGTTATGATGGTTATATTTCTAATTAGAACTGAAGCAGCCAGTTGGATAAATGTAATAAAAAAACTCATATTTAAAACATTTTCCTCACAGAGTTTTGAACTTAAAGTATTTATTTTCTTAAATAAACACATTGTTTAAGTAATTTATGATTTGATGATAATGGTAACCAAAATCAATTTCCCACTAAATTGCTTTGTGGTAAAGCAATGTAGTTCTATGTCTAGGCAGATTCATTTATGTTCTGCAGACTCTAGAAAGTCAGTAAAGGAAAATAATATTTAAAGAAAGACATGCAGCATATTAGTTTTATGTGGACACTCCTGGCTTATATTAACTGCTAAATATTTAGCTGGGATATGAAGCAAAGCATTATACCATGCTAGTTAACAAACAGTGTTTTTAAATTGATACCTTCAGATAGCTAAGAAAAAAAAACCTTAAATGCAAGGTTTTCACACCAGACACGGTGCATTCCAGCATGATTCGCTGCTGGAACGCATTGGAGCACATCCCAGCCAGCTTCATGCATTCAGGGTCAGGAGGGGGCGTGGCAGTGAGTTGAAGTCAATGGCAGCCAAAATTATGCGATCTGCAGCATATTTTCAGATCGCACTGCACTGGAACGCAGGCACAGATGTGGGCGTGGCTACAGTGCCATTGACTTCAATGCACCGTCACGCCCCCTCCCACCCCTGAACGCAGGAAGCCGACTGGGATTCGATACAGTGTGTTCCAGCAGCTGACTGCTCTGGAATGCATTGTTTATGGCGTGAACAAGCTGTAATGGCTCCCGGGGACGTTGCCGCTCCGAGTCACGGACTCGAGGGGAAGCTCCGCCCCCGGGCCGCCGACTTCAGACGGGACTGGCCCCTTCATAAGACGCGACCGCGCAACTGTCTGGCGTTCCAGCAACCCGATGCGGACGCCAGACGAGTGCCGGTTTCGTTACTGCCAGCTGCTGCGCTGTCTGACAGGAGGATCTCTCTTGTGACACAGCTGGTCGCCTTCACTGGGGACTCTGCGCTAGCGTGCCCAGGATTAAGCCTAAGAACTCACTAGGACAACTAACTGCAAGTTTACCCCTCTGGGCTGCTACCCATTGGGGCTTTAGCTGTCTACCTATAGCCTGTCTGGATTATCATCAACACTACAGCATTGATCATATGTGGTGCAAATATTATGCTGGCAACCTAAAGACGTACTCCTATATGAATGGTTTAATACTGGCACACTAAAACGATAACTCTGATCGGGTGAATAATAGACTGTCATACTAAAGTACTGGGAACATAACAGGTGTAGAGAAAAGGAGTTGGTGTTCCTACCTGGAGATCCGACTAATTATACGCCCTAATTCAGGTCGATCATGTGCAAAGAAAAAGGAGATTAACTCGTTAGAAGGTAACGAGTCAGTAGCGGTCAACTGAAGGATCCGGACAAGCAGCCAATATGCAAAAATTAAATTTATTGGAAAAATTCATTGAAACAACATACACTGAGGACAACACCTTCAAAACACCTCTCACCATTAAAAACTCTTTTGTTACAGACATACATAAATAATTGCGGATCGATCCTCATAAATAATTAACCTAGAAACCCCCCGATACAGAAAAAAAGTGCTGAGTGCTTCTGCCCGTCGTCTTCCATAGGGGCTCCCTGTAGAACATACCCTGAATATGCACCTGTAAACGTTATAGGATATAGAGAAGGAGAAGACTGCTCAAAACAGTCGTCATGAGGTGGATATCATTCACTTCGAGTGAGACATTGTAGCCTCATATAGATTATATTAACATGCTGTTTAACAGTGAAGAAGTCTCGTTCTCAGTTTACAGAGTGTGCTTTCTTTTATTTGATCCCAGATTCTCTTTCTTAAAGATCCTTTATGAACTTGAGAATTCCTTTGTATTCGATATTAGTGTCACCGGCATATTGGCCGCATGAATCATTGATTCCTTTTGTTCATAAATGATGAACCATGACCACTTAGGAATAATCAGACGTGTAACTGTTCGTTTGTTTAAGGAGAACAAGAGAGATGGGTGATCATTTAGGGACGGACAGTCACTCTGTTGGACTACAAATCACTTAGACACCGGATCATTTTCCTTTATCTCCAAAGTGATGTAAACATTATCTTTGCAAAGTGAAGTTCAAACAATGTCCTCAACGGACATATATAACATAGTTCAATCACTCACGTTTATTGGAGTTTTCTCAAGATCCAGGTAATTCAGAGATTTTTCAGTTTGATCCAGTGATCCAATTATGTGGGTGTATGTCCCATTTCTTTAAGGAGTATGTCGGTTTGGAAAATTCGTCTCCAAAACAAGAGTTGGAACAAAATTGTTGTCCGATGACACTCCGAGGTTCTCCTCGATATCAAGGAGGAAATGAACCGACCCTTGAACAGGCAGCCGTGGGTTTTATTTCAGATCTTTTCGGGGTTCTTTTTTCCAAAAGTGAAAGGTTGGAGATCCGTCTACAGGATGATGTCTTTTCCTTCCCGGTTCATTGATTTTGGTTCCAGATTGTAATTAACCCTCCCTAGGTTTAGATTATGATCAGCTAAACAAAAGAGTTTTTAATGGTGAGAGGTGTTTTGAAGGTGTTGTCCTCAGTGTATGTTGTTTCAATGAATTTTTCCAATAAATTTAATTTTTGCATATTGGCTGCTTGTCCGGATCCTTCAGTTGACCGCTACTGACTCGTTACCTTCTAACAACATAACAGGTGTACCCTTACCATCCAAAACTATTGATCCTGTGTACCTCTTGTTATTGCCTTATCACTCATACTAGTTCCTATAGGTGTAGCAAGCTTAGTGAGGTTGGAAGATAGACCGATGATGCACTGAGGTTGCTTGGCAAATTAACCCTTGCCATCACATACTACTGGGCCAGAGCACGTGACTGTTAACGTGTCTCCGCAGCTGAGTTTCATCTACCTATTAAGTAGTTTATTACACAAGCCCTTAGGGAATTAAACATTTTTAAGACTTTGCTTTCCCATGTTTTGCTTGTGTTGTATCATTACATAGTTACATAGTGTCACAGACCTACCCGGATCAGAGCTCCGGGTTTGAGGCGTGCCGTCTGTTCATGACGTCACGGCCGACTCCTCCCCTTGGTTGCAGCTCCTCCTCAAAAACACAGCTGAGCCACTCACTCGGTGTTCTATCGTTCTAGAACGTCGAGCGAGTGGCTCTGAGGACAGAGCAAGAGACAGTGTGTTACAGGCTGATCTGGAGAGTGAGACTCATTGCTGCACACCAGGACCTGCCATTGGACCAACACTGAGGTTGCATCGATCACCCCAAGTACCATCCACATTGCCTCATACCTTCAAGCAAACCGCAAGTAACTGGGAAACTTCCCACCTGTTATTTCCATTCATACCTGGTTGTGCTGTATTGGGAACTCAGGCTTGGCTTAACAAGTAATCAACCACCTGTTGAAACTACTTCACCTTTACTTATGCTGAATTGTTGAACTGTGATCAGAGATAACCATTGACAACTCATCTGTTTGTTGCACCCCCAAACATAACCGCATTGCTCACTTGATGAACTGAGATTAGCAAGATACCAACTGCTCATAGCAGTCCGCCTTCATATGCAGATCTGCTCCAACCTATTTGTTGCCACTTTCTCATCCTCCCACCTGTTACATCCACTTCCATTTACATCTTCGGTGCTCTCTTGACTACTGAGTCAGTAGCAATCCTGTTGTCCTAGCAGTCCGCCAGCATATGCGGATCTACTTAAACCTATTGCCTGCCACTTCCTCAAACTTACTTCCTTAGTACTACCGTTATTAGCGTAGTGTATTACATCAAACCAACACACATAGGTCGGGGTACATGATGTTAAGCGGTTCCCCTTGGTACTGAGTGCATTGGGGTCCGCCAAACTGAACCAAACCCTCAATCCTATTTATCAATCTCCGCAGCTGAGATCCATACTAACCCAAACCTTGCTAGACTGTGACACATAGTAGCATAGTTACATAGTTAGTCAGGTTGAAAAAAGACGCATGCCCATCGAGTTCAACTATAGAGATATTAAAAATTTTAAAGATTCCTTTTTTGTGTACTTTTATGTCTAATGCTTTTTTATGTTTATGCCAAAGAGGATACATTTCTTCATGATACCCTAAAGGGGAATCAGATTAATTCCTGTATAGCTATCACCACATTTTTTTGAGATTTTGTAGCAAGCTATAGCAAAATAACAATAGCACCTATTTCTGAGTCAAAGGGTTATCTGTACTTCAATAAAAGGTAGGACTTCTAGTTCTAGTCCCCATGTAGCAATAGCAGAAGAGAGCTCCCACATGACCAGAGAAACACTTATATAAAACCAGATAACTTGCCTATACCCTGCTCAAACAACTCCCTTACTGATTTGCAAACCCTATGGACCATTTCCTGGTGAAAGACCGGGTAAAATAGCAGTTGGTACCATTACACACCAGCCCAAACAACCACACCAACAGTCTCTTGCTACCTCTGAGAGGGATATTCTAGTTGACCAAAACTACCACAAGAGCAGCAGTGGATGATGCTATCCATCATGTAATGCAGCAATTAAAGCTGGGACTAAGGCCCGGTTCACACCTGGGCGTTTTGTAGCACGTTCCTACGCTCTGCAAAACGCTCAAACACCGAAATCCCATTATTTCCTATGGGTATGGTTCACACCTGGGCGTATTACAGGCCGTATAAACGCACTACAAAATGTTCTACGCCCAAAGAAGTTTGTTGAGAGTTTCCATTGGGATACAGCCAAGTAGCCCTCGGAAATGCGCGTTTGTCGTGCGTTTTTAACGGCAAATCGCATGACATGAAACGCACGACAAACGCGCATATTCAATAAGCCTAGGTGTGAACTCAGCCTAAAGGTTCAGGAATCCCGAATCACCAATGCTTAGCAAAGGATTTCTCTCTGGAGCATACTTACCTTGACGCGAGATGAATGATCTTAAAAGTAGTTGAAGGTGGAGCAATTTTAAGGATCTCCGGTTATCTGAGGATTGAAAAGTCAACACTCTTGCTCATTTGTGCTCTACCACATATACCAGTAGCACTGGTCTTGCAAGGCCCATACTTGCTTAAAAGGGAGCATAGATTGAGGAATTCAAATCCAGGCAGAAAGACACTGCACCCAGTTAGGTAGGTCTTAGTTAGGTAATTAAACTACTGTGATGAAACCTTACTCTTGCAACAACTGAAAAAAGATAAAAACTAGTCTATAGATGGCCACAAGCTACTGTTTGCAAATGATTCTACAGGGGTAACCCACAGATGTAATGTGTTCAGTAAACTCTGGTCTGCCTTATATCAGAACTACATCCAATTTACCTTTGCTTTGATCCCAGTGCCAGTCATATCATACTTGTTACCTAGACGTTCGCCATCTATTGGCCATGGGAATCATGCATTTAACTGAAATCCCTTTCAGGGCCCCATTTTTCACATGCTTTTAAATAATTTTTTTGACTCGTTATGCATATAGTTTCCTGGAATGAGCAGGGCCTTAGATCGGTCTTAGATGATAAAATAAAGGTTTTTAAAAGGCTTTGCACAGACATAGCACTGCTCCAGGAGACATATTGGAGGGAGGAGGACCTTCAATGTAGGAAGAAACTTTGGGTGTGTAAAGTTGTGTGTTCGCCTTCGGATCGCAGGAGGGACATGCATTCGTCTCCACCAAAAAAATGATTTTGTCCTTACAAAATCACCAATTCCAACTCACACAATATAATTTTTTTTAGAATCACAGTAACCTGGTTATGCTTAACACCTGCTCCCACCATCTGACAGGCAGGGATTTAAACTCTATCCTACATGAAGAAGAATTTTGGCTGACTTAAATGATAATATGAACAAATTTTCATTGCAGAAAAGTGACATTAGGAAAAAAAAAGTGAAATTTATCTTTTTAACTTTTGACAGTCCACAGAAACAATAAAAAAAAAACAGCGTGTGGCTTCCCCCCTTATTGATACCAGACCCTTTAGGTCCAGTAGAAATTTTAGGGACCACCTGACAAAGCACCCATGTCAATGAGGACAAGAGCCTCTTCTCCACAACCCTGGTCCGGTGGTTGTGGGGGTCTGCAGGGGGGCTTATAGGAATCTGGGTGTCCACTTTCATAAAGGGGCACCCAGATGTCCCCCCATGTGAATAAGTAAGGGGGAGTTGCTACCCCTATTTATTCATCAAATACAGTAAAATTGAAATAAACACACCACACCATTAAAAAAAACCTTTATTTGAAGAAAAAAAAACACAAAACAGTTATTTGACAAGTCACTACTTACTACAGTTATTTGACAAGTCAAAACCACTACTAAGCTAATATAGCTGTATAATATCTAGTCATAGTAATTAAACAAATATCTATTTGGTAACCAAACAGGGTACTAGTTTAGAGTCTAGAGAGAATTTATAGTATTTAGTTCCTTAGCTTAGAGAAAAAAAACAATCTTTCTAGTTCTATCACAACCGAAAATTTTAACTGCCATTAAACATCTTCCCTTAAGTAAATCCCCCTGAGGCAGATGGATTTGGTAATGAACACTACAAAACCTTTTAGAAACAGCTTGTTCTAAATTGAAAATGTAAAATGTAGTAAAAGTTATTCAATATAGCAATGTTAGGGGGTAGATTTCCTACCAAGAATTTCCCAAGCCACCTATAACTACAACTGACTTTGCTAATTTATGTCCTATCTCTCTATTGAACATTGATGTTTGGTTTGCTAAGAGCCTCGCTTCATGTATCTACGAACTCCTCCCACTCATCAGGTAGGCTTTGCAATAGACAACCTCCTGAAGGGTATTTTCTAAACCTGGTCCAGCATGTGAATGCCAAATTCCTTCTCTGTTCCTTGCACTGGATGCAAAGAAAGTGTCCCATAGGAGATACTTATCATATAATTTGCAATATTGGATTTATGAGTACAATATATATATAGCAATTATGGCTCTCTATTATATGCCTAGTTCCAATCTACACATTTCGTTATGTTTACCAACCATTT
Source organism: Nanorana parkeri (assembly GCF_000935625.1). Classification (NCBI taxonomy): domain Eukaryota; kingdom Metazoa; phylum Chordata; class Amphibia; order Anura; family Dicroglossidae; genus Nanorana; species Nanorana parkeri. The sequence continues at coordinate 100,556 of NW_017308505.1, forward strand.
TCAGATATCTAATTGAACAAGGTAGGTGTTGTCCCCTCTCCCCACTTATTTTTTCTCTTGTGATTGAGCCATTAGCTGAGTCTATTAGAATCCATATAAATGTACATAGTAGGGATGCACCGATACCAACACTAGTATCAGTATTTGGGCGAGTACTCGTACTTGCCCAAATTCCCCTGATACTGTAACTGCTGGTCAGAACTACCGCCACCCTGCTTCCTGATTGGCAAGGAAGCCAGCTTCATGCTGTTTGGTCGGCTCCATGATGATTGGCTGGGAAGCTGGTTTCATGCTACCGGACGTACTGGTATTGTTACTCAGTTTCGGCTAGTACCGATATATAAACATTGGTACATGTACTCAATACCGAAAAACCGGTGTCAGTGCATCCCTACTATAAAGCATTAAGATAGGAAGTTAAATGCATACCATAGGCCTTTATGAAAATGACTGCAGGTCTTCCTCCAAGCCTCACAGCAGGAGCTGACGGAATTTGGCAGTATTTCAAAAGATGGCTGTTCCATATCATTGGGTTGGCCAGTGGATCCCATGCCTTGGTGTTAAAGTTGCTTACCCATCTAAGTAAGTATTTGCATGTAACTACCTGACTTTGATAGCTCAAATTCCGAAGCAGTTTAATGACTATGCTCATCCATTTGTATACAGGGCTGGAAGGATTGCCATTCTAAATATGATCATTCTGCCAAAGACTGTATACCTATTTCATAAAGTTGTTATCCCTCTACCTACAGCATTTGTTTTATAATAAGTTTATTGAAAGCAGTCTAATGTATCATAAAATGTAAGGGTTCAGTTTATATCCAGTGTATCAGCACAGTTTCCTTGGCATAGAATAAAAGTAAATGTAAGATTTTTTTTTTGTAAGTGCTAAGATCCAAATCGCCATAAAATACCTAGGTACTATTCTCAGCTACATACATTCAGAACAGCAAAGTTCTATGACATTAAACCAGTGATCAGACTGTGACTAGAAGGGTCTATTTTGTTTTCACAGGCCCATACCATATGTAATATTTCCTTGCCTGCTATTTGACATTTGCAGAGTCAGAAGGAGCATCTCTTTTGCCCATGTGAAATAGATGAGCAGGGGTAAAATAGGCTCTATGAAAGTATTTAAATTGAATAAGCATATCCAATTCAGATATACTGGTGCTAAAATATAAGCCCGAGAGGTTCCCGCCATCCTTGTTCACAAATATTGGGAAAATCTTTATTCCATTGTTCCCTGAGTTTGGTAAGCCTGGAGGGTTTCTCACATAAAAATACTATAGAGTCTAGAAATTAACTGGACAAATTGGAAAAGTGCACTCTCCAGTGGGCCTCATATGCTTGAGCTAGAGGTCAAACTAGAAATTTTGATTTTAACGCATACTGTTGACAGGGCTACTTGTTTGGTTGCAGGCTGGCTGGCAGGCTGGGGAATTTTTGTGTTTTGTATCAAGCTAGAGGTACTTAAAGTGCCAGGTGTCAGGGACTTATAGTTCTTGTTTCAACACAAGAAAATATTTAAGGGATTCTTGAATACAACTGATGCCCAGATTTTAACTCTACCTGGGCCCACCAAAACCCATTATGAATAGATTCAATTTGTGGATGGTATACCAAATGGGATAATTGGGGGATACGTCTGTATGGAACCTAAAGTTATAGATAGGCATTGCTTATAAATCTTCTGCAACATTAATAAAATAGTGGTACAATCTTTAGTGTGAAGTGTTTGTCTATGAATAAGATTTTTTAACACTTCGTATGATGACATTACTGCTGACCCCATAGCTGTAGCTATGTTATTTAGTTGACATAATAACCACCAGTGTATATAAACAAACTGAGAGGCATAGTAATATCTCTGAAAATCTAGTAAAGGCAGGGCTCCTTGAGTGGACAGAAGCTAGAAGGTAGATCACGAGAACCAAGGCGACTTGGGTTGCCAAAGAAAGGAGGAAGGTAATAAATTAATTTCTTGAAACATCTTTTTTAGGATGTAGAAAAATTAGAAAATGTATATAAACATTTTGGGAGAAATATCTTAAATAGGTTGACTTTCCCCATTAAAGTAGGGGATTCAGGCAATAATATTCTCTATAAAAAAAAATATATAATATTTTCCCCAATTACCTTTAAAGCCAGTAGCTAACAAATTGCTAGACTACGGATAATATTTTGCCATTTGCAGGTCATGAATCTGTTAAATACTGTATATCAGCATATCATCCACATATATTGAGATCCACTCTTTCAGTGTGCCCACCTGCATTTCCCTTTATCGGTATGGTATTCCTAATAATTTCTGCTGAAGGTTCTATCAGCATGACCAAAAGAAGTGGGCATCCTTGCCTAGTTCCTTTCTGCATAGGAAAGAGATCTAAAACCTGTCTCTGATGTGAGCTGAAGGTTGCAAATAAAGTATTTGTATACAGGATATAAAGGTATTTCCTAAACTGGATTTCCTCAATATACTAATCATGTAAGGCAATCACTAACTTTCTTCATTAAACCATACATGTGTATACCTGAAAGAGGGACTATTAAGGAGATATTGTATTTGCCCTAGGAGTGTCTATTTATGGCCTTGACCTACACTATATTGCCAAACGTATTGGGACACCCTTCCAAATCATTAGATTCAGAGGTTCCATCACTTCCATGGCCACAGGTGTATAAAAATCAAGCACCTAGGCATGCAGACTGCTTCTACAAACATAGGTTGCCACCTGTGCAATAAGTCCATCCGTAAAATTTCCTTGCTACTAAATATTCCACGGTCAACTGTAAGTGGCATTATAACAAAGTGGAAGCGACTGGGGTCAGCGCATGCTGAAGCGCACAGTGCGCAGAAGTCCCCAACTGTCTGCAGAGTCAATAGCTTTAGACCTCAAACTTCATGTGGCCTTCAGATTGGCACCACAACAGTGCGTAGAGAGCTTCATGGAATGGGTTTCCATGGCCGAGCAGCTGCATCCAAGCCTTACATCCCCAAGTGCAATGCAAAGCGTCAGATACAGTGGTGTAAAGCACGCCGCCACTGGACTCTAGAGAAGTGGAGGCGTGTTCTCTGGAGTGACGAATCACGCTTCTCTGTCTGGCAATCCGATGGATGTGCCTGGGTTTGGTGGTTGCCAGAAGAACAGTACTTGCCTGACTGCATTGTGGCAAGTGTAAAGTTTGGTGGAGGGGGGATTATGGTGTGGGTTTGTTTTTCAGGGGTTGGGCTTGGCCCCTTAGACCCAGTGAAGGGAACTCTTAAGGCATCAGCATACCAAGACATTTTGGACAATTTCATGCACCCAACTCTGTGGGAACAGTTTGGGGATGGCCCCTTCCTGTTCCAACATGACTGCGCTTTAGTGCACAAAGCAAAGTCCATAAAGACAAGGATGAGCGAGTTTGGGGTGGAGGAACTTGACTGGCCTGCACAGAGTCCTGACCTCAAACCAAAAGAACACCTTTGGGATGAATTAGAGCGGAGACTGCAAGCCAGGCCTTCTCGTCCAACAAAAGTACCTGCCCTCACAAATGCACTTCTGGAAGAATGGTCAAACATCCCCATAGACAGACTACTAAAGCTAGTGGATGCCTTTGCAGAAGACTGGGATGTCATTAAAGTTCATGTGTGTGTAAAGGCAGGTGTCCCAATACTTTTGGCAACATAGTGTATGTTTGTTTGACCATGAATATATTACTCCAAAGAGACTTATAGCTAGCTTAGATTCTTCTTTACAATAAGCCTGTACAATATCCAACTGATTGTAAATATGCCATAGTACAGATATGTTTTCTTTTTCTGTACTGTATTCTTCCAAAATTTTCAATAACAAAGTTTCAAAAATATATAATTTTAATAAAAAAGAAAATGTGCATCAAAATATTTACATAAAAAGATGATTGCTTCTATTCCTTCTATAAATTGTATGACCTCTGGACTCTTAATTGAAGTTTCACATTTTTGGGTCGCATGATTAAACATATTTTACAATACTCTCTTCATCCCAAAGATTTGTGAATGCCTCAAGACCCAACAGTGGGCAGATGTCTTCCTGCATGCATACAGAAATACAGAACAGAACTACACCATCTGCCATAGATACAGCTGATAGTTGCAGGTAATATTCAGCTTCAAACATATTGCCAATAAAACAAATCTAAGATGTTTGCCAGAACACAGAACAGAGAATGACTGAAAACTCAGATGAGACAGGAAGTTAACCTCTAAATAACTAGTTGCCGTTACCTTACATTACTAATAGAAATATTTTTGTCATTTTTTTATTTTATTTCAAAATCATCATTTTGGAACTGGTCAAGGTATTAAAAGTTTTTCCCTGCTTTGAAATCTCTAATATTGACCATTGAGTAAAATGTGTTATTTTGTATTCTTCACATTTAAAAAAACACAGTAATTTCAGTAACGTGATGTTGACTGAAACTTGCAGTTTTCTTCCTTAACTCAAAGTGTGTCAGTGGAAAATAATTAGCTTTTAGAGATAAGGACTGTCTGTACCATAACTATAGACCAGTATAAGCTTTAATGAACATCCAGTCATGCATCATTCTCAGAATAGCTCTGACACAATGGAAAGGGCATAGTTACCTTTAGCATCACTTTCCTTTATAATTAAAACTATTGAACAAATGTCAGAAACAGTCTATAAAAATACTTTTTGGTATTAGTTCTACTTGTTTTCCATTAAACCAATGCAGGAGGTTTTCACCATTCCCTGTGGATTATAATGCAAACTTTTTTCTGGTCCTGTTCTTGGTTCACTCACTAGAACTATTCATACTGTACAATAAAACTTCCTCTGGAGCTTTTTAATTTTTCTGCTATTAGAATGCTAGTATACAGGTTAGGGCCCACTTACGCAGGTCACCGCTAGGACACATAGAAAATAATTGCTATCTATGTGTCCTATTCACACTACAATTCACTGAGCAGTGGGATAACATGCACACATGCTTCATTATGTCGCAGGACACTGGATCCAACCACAGGTCACCACAAGGCAATGTAGTGGCCCATTCTGCAATGTGGGGACCTGAATGGAACCAAAGTTAAGAAAAGCCTTTTTTCAAACCTAAATGAATCAGATTTGGGTGCTACTGTATGTAAGCCAAGATAATTGTAAAAGTAAAAAATTTCACAGCCAAATATGCACTGCCAATATATGCTGTCACTGAGAATATTCGTGAAAATCATACTGTTTGGTAACACCACATACAGCTTTAAGGAATCCCCCAAGCATGTCATTTAAATTATTTGTGTATTTTTAATGTTGCCCTTAAAGCCTTATAAAAAGACCCTGTTTTCACTGTAGGTATTTGTTTTTTCATTGGTACATGTCTAATGCCTTTTTTTTTTTTTTTTTAGGTAGTTTGCCTTCTAGCCCTAAAAATCACCAAAATGTAACAAGATTTCCCCTATCTCCATAGACTTTATCAGGACACTCCTCTAAGTTCAAGTTTGCCAAATTCACCAAACCCTTGGTGAATCAAAGCTGGGCATATTTGCCAATCACTAATAATGACAAATTACACAAAGCTACTACATTTCTTTTTATAATTTTCCAAACATATTTTTGTATAAAGCCCCTTATCAACACCTCACTTCATGTAGCTATACCAATGGATCTACAATAGAAAAAGAAAAAAGTCTGAATTTGTATGGTTTCACAAAGGGAAATGTATCTAAAGCTGGCCATGCACTGCTCGAATTTTGCTGGCTCCTGCTGGCTCCTGCTGACTCAGACAAAATGTATTGGTTAGTGTCACGGTCATCATCCTTGCTGATCCTCTGTTTTTGGTCTGCTTCATTGGTGAACTGTATACCTGTATTTCTTTGGATCATGCAAGTAGATGGATTTCTCCGTGCTATTCTTCTCTTATTTAATAAATGGTATTGCACTAGGTGCAGGCACCCTCTTTGTGTTGTCTTGCATTGATGCAAGGGAGTCCTCTCCATTGAATCTCCTACTGGGAACTGCAAAGTCCCTTAGAGTTGAAATTGGGACAATCTCTCTGGTTGAAATAATTTTTTGACAAGTCCATCCATTAGGAGTCTATTAGGAGACTCTGCTTTCAATTTGTGAAGTAGATTAATGTAGAAGACTGCAATAGGTTTCTAGGACCCTTCACTGTTAGCAGGGTCCCTGTTGTGATGCTTGAGCTGTCAGCTATGTCAGCTTAGGTCTTAATGAACAAATCTGTAACTTGCCATTTAGGTCAAGAATTAGGTATACTTAAAGGAGAACTATGGGGTCAGTGTTTTCCCCCATAGTTCTCCTTAGGGTAACGGGAGGACACAAACTAGCGTCCTCCCGTTACCCTAAGCTCAGTATGCCGTGAGCTACAGCTCGCGGTATACTGAGACGCCGCAGCTGGAGCGGATCCCGACGTAGATGACGGGAGCCGCCCAGCTGCGTGAGTGACAGCTGGCTCTGCCTATCTAGAGGCAGAGCCAGCTGTACCCGCCCCCTCCCCGTCCGTTCCGCCAGTCAGCGCTGGCAGATGGGAGCGGGGAATGGGGAATCCAGCCCCTCCCCCTGTAAGCGCTGAATACTGAAAAATGGCCTGGATGGGAAGGGGGTTTAACACCGCGGATGTCAACTGGTTAAAGAAGAACCCTGGTAAAAAAAATTGCAGCCTACTGTAACTAGGTTTTGGAAGTATTAAAACTATGCGCTTTTCTTTCTGCATAGCAATGAAGTCTTCAAGAAATATGTGGTACAAGCCTGTGCTTCCTGTCCTCTGCCCCCTTAATTTCCTTTCTGTTAGACTGCACAGTGGCTAGTGGTCTATCAACCTAGCCAGTGGTCTAATAACCTCTCCCCTGTAGTTCTATTTCAGGCAGAAGGAAAGTGATGACATTCCAACACACACTGCAGTGGGTGGAATAGGGAAGTCTTAGATTGCTGATCTGACCCGCCCACTCTCAGTGCCTCTGCCTGCTCTGAAACTGGTTGGTGCTTGAACTCTATGTAGAGCAGCTGCTGTTTCGCACTAGTGATGGGAAGTTTGGATGAATCAGTTTATTTCAAACTGTTCATTAACTACCTCCGGGCCGGCATCTCTCACTCTAGGATCATATTACCAGTGCCGCTGTCCCATTCATTGGACAGGGAATGAAGGGATGTTACTGTTTTGCAGTTTTCAGATGTAGATTTGTCAATATCAGGGGTAGCCTGAGGTAGCAGCTAGTCCCCAATACGCAACACAGTAGGAACTACTGAAGTAGATAGTGATTTAGAGTCACTAGTCTATGAACTGATAAACATCAGCATTGTTGTGCAGGATCTCAGTGTTGGTAGATTCTTCATCACCTGTTGCAGGTCAATCTTGCTGCTGTCAGTACTATACCAAAACATAAGTATTTCATAGTTGGAATGTCCCAGCCCCACATCCAAATCAATTACCTTGCTAGACTAGAGAGAACTTCCTCTGGAACCACTCTGCTTGTGCAACAGCCAGACATGTGGAGGAACATGAGGCATACTAGTCCCATTGATGGATTTGGGGATTTTGTCTATACATACAATCTAAGATGTGTTTTTCCTTCATATGTGCGGGATCTACGGCTTAAATAAACCTCTCCATTGTGGGGACAAAGATCTCCAACTGATGAATGCATGCTGTGAAGACTTATTTGTGAATTTTAGTTCCTCCTCCTTTCTTATATCTCCATGTCTATCAGAACAGAGGATTGTTGCTGTCATCTGGGGTCTAGAGATGGGCTTAATGTTCGAGTCGAAGAACTGTTCGACTCGATTATTGCTAGTTTTTGTGCTCGGTGAACACAAGAACTATCAGGGCGTGCGGCGAGCTGTTCGCCCGCCGAGTGCCCCACAATGCACTGCACATCCACACTGTGGATTGTGAGAGCCCTGATCGGCTAAAGCACTGCACCTGACTGCAGGTCAGGTGCACAGTGCACTGTGAGAGCCATGATTGTGGAAAGTAATGATGACTTTGCCCAATCATGGCTCATAGCTGAGTCCCAGCCCCACACTATGTAAGGCTGTTTACACAGCAGCCTTATGTAGTGTTTTAGCAGAAACAATGTTGCAGGCTTCTGATCATTGTGGGAATGATCAGAAGCCATCTGAGCCTGACATTCTGCACTGTCACTAAGGTTATTATTAGTGTTCTGAAGTTTGGAGCAACATAATAATAACAAAAAATTTACTAATTAAATTATCAAGCAGTAATAGTAGGATTTATTCACAATGACTGCTTGATATTATTAAATAAATAAAATAAAAGTGTAAAAAAAGTTTTAAAAAATGGTGAAAAGTTTAAAAAATAAAGTGTAAAAAAAATTAAAATAAATTTAACAAATAAAATAAATAAATA
>NW_017308505.1:109555-130951 GCF_000935625.1 Nanorana parkeri
TGCGACCGTTTCTACTGTACGGTCGCACGTCTTCCATCGAACAAGCAGGCTGGAAAACCCGCCGGGAATCGTACGATTCTCGGCGAGTGAGTGGCCTGCTGGTTCGACAACTGACGAACGGGCCGGTGTGCGCACGCGCACACTGCCCGTTTGCTGTCCTTGCAAGCCCGCCCTCATTGCAGTCATCACAAGCCCGCCCCTCAAGGGGGCGGGCTTGCGATGATCGCAAGTACGATCTGCCTGTCCAAGATGGGCAGATCGTACGTTTTTTAAAGTACTTTACAACCATCGCAAGACTAAGGTCTTGCGATGGTTGTAAAGTGTATGGCCACCTTTAGTTTGACACTTAGTGACCGTGACATTGTATGCCAGGTGACCACTATTAGCTATTAGAGAAAAAAATATTTTTTCTCTAGAAGCTAATAGTTTTTAGTTTTATGCTGACAAGTACAGAAAAAAATCTAAAATCCATTGATGTGAGGTTTTTCCAAATGAAGGGAAAATACATTTTTTTTTTTTCATGCATTTTTTAGCTGTGCTATTTTTCTAAAAAATACTACAAATCAAAACTGGGGTAAAAGTGTTTTCTTTAACTTTTGTCCTCAATTTTAATATTTTATTTGTGATGCGTTAGCAATAAATATATAGCCCTATCTGTCCTCTAAAAAAACATACGTGTGGGTGCACTTAGTAAGAAAGTATATTACTGATGTGGAAGAATCACACAGCAAAAATGTAAAAAGTGCTTCAGTCATTAACAAGCAAAAACTAAAAACAAGCTCAGTCATGAAGGGGTTAAATGTATTTTTTTCTTTATAAATGTCAGTTTTGCTGCAGCAGGTTCTATACATCGTACAGGTGTTTTACTTTACAGGCAGTTTAAGTGGACGGGGACCCCCAGGCACAATATTTAAAGGCATTTTTCATTTTTATTGTTTCACTTTAAGCAATGTTAAAATCACTGCTCCTTTAAAAACAGTATTTTTTTTAAAGTGTTTTTTGCATTGATACATCTCCCCCAGGGCAGTACCCGACTCTCCATACCCTTTTTATAGCCAATACCTTGCATAACATATATGAACTGTATATATGTATATTTAGGTATTGCTGCTGAGTGGTAACTGGTCCACTTGATGAACGAGATAATCTCTCAGGGGATGTTATGATATACAATACATGAGATATTGTTACAAAAACAATGTTACTGTATTTTATTATTATTATGTGTTTTAATAAAGATGGATTATTTTAAAAGTAATTAAACTATGATGCGTGAGTATCAAGTCCAACAAGGTGCTGTCAGTAGTAATTTGAGATGTTGTTTCACTGATAATTTTGTCATTGCTCACAAGAAGTCTTGTCAGAGCTGGTATCTCCTTTGAGTTTCCAAAGCATGAATTTTGAGAGATGAAAGTGGTGTCTCCAAATTCTCTAAACAATAGTCTAACGAGTGTTCAGACTGCTTGAACTCTGCTTCTTACTGAAGCGAGGAGTTCAAATAATGATCCAACCTAGATCAGTCCTTTTGAGCATATGAATCATCATGAAGATAACCTGTGTGGTGTTCCTGTACCCTGTGGACTCTTGGGATGTCCCTTCCCAGTAGAAGCATGATTTTGGAAACATTGTCAAGTGGTGAAATGTAACCAGTCAAATTCATGAAGAATACATGATGTGTATCTTCTGGTGTTGTGATCTGTTTTCTATCATTATTTTTGGTATTTGGTTGTGCTCAATGAGTGTAGGAAGATGAATACATAATTTGAACTGTGCCAGCACATGTGTGCATGGTGTAGAACAATAGTTCCTCCTTTATATTTAACATTCTTAATATATAGAGTTTGGGAACTATGGTGTTAAAGTGATACCACACCCCAGGGGAAGTATAAAATATTAAAGCATATGTGAGGGCTTTTTAGGTATCAAGAACACCACTGATGGTCAATACAAACAGACTACAGAGCTAAAAAATTAGTTTGCATAGTTAAAACACATACAAAAGTGATCCTTCCTTCAGATTTGGCATACACTCATGACCTCCCCATATAGTAAGAACTTACCCCAGCAATCCCAGGCCTCTCACGATCGTATCCTTGGCTGTGTAATCTGTCAGCCAGAGAGAGCAGTAAAGGTGGCCATACACTCTACAACCATCGCAAGACTTTAGTCTTGCGATGGTTGTAAAGGGATTAAAAAAACGTACGATCTGCCTATCTTGGACAGGCAGATCGCACTCTCGATCATCGCAAGCCTGCCCCCCTGAGGGGGGCAATGCTGAATGGGCAGTGTGCGCGTGCGCACACCGGCCCGTTCAGCATTTATCTTCCGAGCACCGTTCTAAGCAGCCGAGAATCGTACGATTCCCGGCTGGTTTTCGAACATGCTGGTTCGACAGAAGACGTGCGACCGTACAGTAGAAACGGTTGCACGTCTCCGTTCACACTGCTCGATTATCGTACGAAAAACCGATCGCATACGATTATCGTACGATAATCGTGCAGTGTATGGGCACCTTTAGTGTGTCTCCTATGCTCCCTGGCTCCAGTGGCTGCTGCTCAGTACCTAGCCACCTGTGTAGACTTCCTAGTTCCTATGTTGTGCTGGGCATGTGTGAGCACACTGAACTGCCTGTTAAAGAGACAGTGTGCATTTGTCCAAGCAAGTCTTTACAGTGGTCCGCCTCCAGCCGTGACATCAGCAGAGCACCAACTGGTATAAATTCAATTCAATCTAATCAGTCCATGCTTGGTTATTGCAGAGCTTTGTCGTTTGTTGTGCCTAGCGTTATTATCCTGCTGCTTTCCTGTGTATTGACCTTTGGCTTCGTTATCTGACCCTGATCCTTTGCTGTCCGCCCTGACTCCTGTTCCGATTACCGACTACGAATTTGGATTGAGATTTGGCTATGGTGTTTCTGGACTTTACCTGCGCTGGTTATCACTGTGTAAGATTGTGCGTTTATACCAGTCTACTTGTGTAGAGGTACCTTTGCTACTGGCGAGTCTCCCTTCATCTGGGCTTCTCCGCCGGCGAATGGTCCATGTGCTATGCGCTGGGCTGTTGGCCGGGGGAGATTAATGTGCATTGCGGAGCGGTGTCCTCTTCGCAAGTGTATGAACGCCGGCGAGGGCCCCTGTGTAATGCGCAGATTTATTCGCTTGGCGGGGATGTATTTGCTTTGAGAACACAGTATAATTTGGATACATATCTGCCTTTATGAATGAACATACGCTCATGTCTTTTTGGTGTGTCTAATCAACACATTGGAAATAATGTGGTGTTTTCCCTGCAGATAAACTCACATTCATGGGAACAGTAGTATCATTCTATTAGACATTGTTCACTGAACCTTGCTGAGTAGAATTTGCGCCAGTGGTAATGGCGGGAGTATAAGTGCGAGTCTGGTTGGAGCAGAGTCCACGGTTAACACGCTGATTCCTTTGTGTAGCTTTCTGGCGGAACTCCATTGCACATGGTTTTCTTTGTTAACTGGTGTGCACTGCGTTCTCATGAACTAGCAGCTGGAAACTGTGCACGTTGGGCTGCACATGCACGGATGTATATTCCCCTTTTCTATTATCTATTCAAATGTATACATGTATCTCATTTGCTGACTCTGTGTTATGTTAATGTATTGAGATATTGATTGGCTGTTGTGGCAAGCTCTTCCGGCTGTTATCCCTTTGTGTCCTATAAATAAAGGGAGCTCCCTGCACTAGACAGGACTTTCTACTGAGCCTCCAACGTGATAACAGCTAGTGTCTGTTTTACTTGGTACAGCTGAGCACGCTCAATGATATTATACAAAAGCGCTGAGAACTGTGCTTTTTAGCGCAGCGGATTTCTACGCGCATGAGCGTATATTAATTTCCAGAACAATTATATCTGGTGTTGCAGGAAGAGTTCCATCTCCCCAGATGCTTGGTAACGTGTGCCAGGATACCTTGCCTTGAAGCTGCTGAAGTTCCGGAAGGTGCTCCTATCCAGAATGAATGCTGAATACTGTACAGGATTCAAGCCAAGGTTTTCTAAAAGAATGTGGACATGCTTGATGAATTGGCTAGTAGAGAGAGGAGTAACAGGAAAAGGGAGTAAGGGACTATCTCTAAAATGATGAGTGAGTGTCAGTGCCAGCTGATTGAAAACTGCTACCGGGCACCTTTTAAAATGGCTTTAATGGGGTGAGCAGAAAAAATAGATGGTCTGTCAGGATCTTGGAGAGATAGGAAATGCACACCCGCTGTAATAGTATGTCCCAGCAGCCGACCATATCGATCGTCCGCCGATGTCTAATCACACCATGACAAGCCGGCGCTCCTTTCGCTGGCTGTCCATTTTAGGCATGAGGTTCGAATTGCCCAGGGTCCTGTTATCGTGGAAGGCGCTGGAGCAATTCACCTCCCTGTCACGGCCCCCGGTCTCCTGTGCGGCATCGCCTGTCATCGTGGAGCTGACTCGCATCTTCCCTCTGGCTGCTGCTGCTGCTGACTCTTCTCCTTTCCAAGTGCTTCTGACATCCTCAAGCCTTAAAGGGAAAAGCATCCACCCAACTTACCACATCTTCATCCAGGACTGGAGCTCCCTCGATTTGCTGCAGAGGTCACCTCCATTCCTGCAAACTGCAAGTATCAACCTGCAACTATAGCAGTGTAATTTAAGGGGGACTTTAACCAATTATATGAATGGTTGCATTATACTGCCATTGAGTCAATATATCACTGCTGCAACCTACACGTGTGATTCCCGTACCTCTAGCCGGTGTCATTTCTTAAAGGGAACTTTAACCAGTTATATGAACTGCTATGTACATAACCTATTTCGTATTATTTGTTAGGTTCCTGTGAGAGGAAAACAGGATCTGGGAATTGCTTATGTGTTAAGAAGGGGTGTAATGAGGTAATACATCCTGAGTGACTGTTCTTCTTCAAAACGTGCAAGAAATCCCTAAACCTCTTGCCTCATGGGACTGTAGGTGACATATGCTTATACTAACTTAATAATCTAAATAAATAACCACAAAAACGCACTAGTTCATCAGAATTGGCATTAATTGGCCGCAGCATTTTATTGGAATAAATAACTAAATAATTCTTTTAATAATCAATTAAATCAATTAACCAGTAAAATGTTAAAACCAATCATATTGCCCAGTTATTGAAACTCGAGCAATACATCGCTCAAGGGAATAGTCCCCCTCTTACGAGGTGACAAACCATATAAAATACCGCGACTAGGGGGGGGGGAAGGGAGCTTGAAAATCAGGATTCCAACTGATGATTATTCCTAGGAGCACCTCCTTATATAGGGTGGCTGTGGAAACTTCCAGAAATCCTCGTGGCAATGTTTCCCGCCAAAATAACGATTTTTCCCACCAAAAAAATGACAGTTAAATTCTCTTAAAGGGGCAGTAACTGAAATATATAAAACTTGGAAAAAACACCCAAAATTTACAAATAATAGTCCCCACATTCCCATGAAAATGGGCCTCTAATGGACATCATTGTTACATTACTTTAGGCCATGTCATCAGTTGACAAGTAAAGTTGTATTCTCATCATAAAGAGGAGATGTGCTGTTCTTCCATTACTGACAACCTGAGCAAGCTGTGCGAGACCTGCAGTTGTGATCCACATCAGGTAATGGACTTTCACAGAGCTGTAGCATTACACCCGCCAGGTATAACCTGATGGTGTTATAAGATAATGACAACTCTGTATGGCAATATAAGATGAAGGCTAACATATCATTTGCATTATCGTCTATTCTCAGGTATTTAATCTGAAATCTAGAAAACACATCCCAGGCCTTGTGATATGCCCTCCAGGTATTTTTAGATGAAGACTTGCTGCGGTAACCAGTAAGGAATTCAATCCATCACCAGCAGATGATAGTCCAGCACTGGTGTGACCACCGGATCTGTCAAAGTCAAGATGTGACAGTGCATCAACAGATAATTTGCTCAGCCCTTCTATATACTGTACATGCAATAAAAATGGAAACCAAGCTGTAACACTATCCATGTTAGTTTACGCATAAAAGCCATGATATCTAGTGACTTGGACCACCCTTTATTTATAACTTCAGCCGTGGCTACATTATCCGTATGGAAGACCACCATATTCCCTTACCAACGATGCTCCCAGACCACTGCGACCGCTACTATGGGGTATATGTTAAAAAGTGCGGATGTCTGCACAAACTTAGGTATCTGAACTAAGTCTGCTAGCCAGGAACTAGCCATTCAGTGAGTGCCAAAATTAGCTGCAAAACCCAAAGATAATGCAGCATCTGAAAACACATGGGGAGGACATTGTGGCCTGAGGCACAAACATGGATATCCCATTCCAACTATTTAAAAACTGATCCCACATAAACAAATCAGCTGGAGCATTTGCAGTCCAAATGGAATGACGAATCTGACAAAAGACCTACCTTGTGGAATAATTCTCATAGCAAAATTAAGCATGACAAGCAGGGACTGTAATTCTTTCTTAGTGCAAACTTGAGAAACTACTAAAGAATGAATAACTAGTTGAATCCTATTCATTTTCTCTTGGGTCAAGCTAGCTTGTAATCAGGGCCGCCGTCAAGGGAGTACGGCCAATACTCATGTAAGGGGCCCGGGCAGCCTCCAGGGCCTGCCCGGGACCTATACATGAGTATCGGCCAACGGTGAAGGGCGAGGAGGCGGCCGGGCCCCCGCAGCAGCGGTGGAGGCCTGGCCCTAGCAGCGCAGGACGACCGAGCGCAGGATCGATAAGTATCCTTGATATTTACAGATCCTCCATGTACAGCACAAACACTGGAGTGATCGTCTGATCACCCCAGTGTTTGTAAATAACTGGGGACACATAGTACTATTTGTCCCCAGTTATGAATGAACAGGTGGTGATTGACATCAGCTCCTGTTCATTCATGAATTTCTCAATGGGGAGAAGCACTCAGTACAGAGACTCCTCCCCATTCAGAAACTGCTGATAGTAAATATCTTAGTATCAGCAGTTTGTGAATGAATGGGAAGCCTCTGTATTGAGTGCTTCCCATTCACTGAGTGCTGAGGCTGCAGAAAAAGACATTGAGGACGTTGAGACATTTGTCTTCGATGTCTTTTTCTATTTCAAAAGGGAAATGTCAGGGGTCTGTTTAGACCCCTAATATCTCCCCAAAGCCCCCCCCAACAGTAAATTAATAAAAAATAATAAGTAAAAAATTAAAAATTTGTAAATAAAGCACAACCCCCCCTCCCCCGCACACACATAACATACACGTGCACCATATTGTGGTGTACGCCAGGCACATGCGCTGCAGTGCGTTGTTAGAACGCATCGCAGTGCATGATTTTTTTTCTATCGTAAAAAAAACATGAATTTAACTGTGGCAGCGCATGGCAAAGCTTTGTGACTCATTGCCGTGCGTTGTAATACCTTGTGTTGTAATTATATATACTTCTGTATCATTTTATCACAACACAAACACCAACTCAGCGCAAAAACCATTTATAACATAACTCGCTTAATTACAGTTTGGCGTTCCTTAATTTTTTTTATAATCCCCCTTTCCTCAGCCTCTCATTGGTGTGGCAGTATTAAAGTAAAGTGTTAGGCCTCATTCAGGCTCCATTCGCACCAGGGCGGATCTCGCACCAGGACCTCGGATATCTGCAATAGATAAATAGATAGCAATAGATTATACACTGTATGTATAATCTATTGCTGGGATTTGTAGTGCCATTCTGCATTGATTGCTATAATTTTACATTTCACTATATTGCACACCACACTTTTTTTTTTTGCTTCCACCACTCCAAGCTTGACGGACCTGATTGGCTCAGTGTTCTCTGTACAGCGCTGCGGTATATGTCAGAGCTAAATACATGTATAATCATAGTGTGTGATTGTGGGGGGACATTAGAGTGTAAGCTCCTCTGTACAGAGACTGATTTAACTGGCTCAGTGTTCTCTGTACAGCACTGCGGTATACTGTATGTCAGAGCTATATATAAATGTATAATAATAGTGGTGCGGGGGACTGGGCGGTACGGGGGGGGTTGGTTTTAAGCCGTGTAGGGGACCCCAAAATTTCTGATGGCTGCCCTGCTTGTAATTTATACATGTCCAAAGTAATCCCTAAAAAGGTTATCACTTGTGCAGGCCCCTCTACCTTATGAGCGGCTACCGTGATATTTAACTCTTCAAAAACTTGCAAAAGCACTTGTAAATCCCTAGGGGCCCATATAGGGTTTTCAATCAGTAAGAAATCATCCAGATAATGAATTACCTTTTGGCAACCCTGTAACTCTGACAGAATCCTCTCTAGAGCTTGTGCCAAAGCATCGAACAACCAAGAACTACTCTTTGATCCAAAGGTTGATTTATTGGCAAAATAGTATAACCCTTGTCATTTGATGCCAAGCCACTGCCACAGAGTTGCTTAATTGAAAGTAATTTGAACGCATCTGAAATATCCATTTTAGACAACCAATTTTTTGGAATATTTACCTTGTACCACCCCAATTGGACTAACCCTCCATGCATGAAAAGGAAGAGATACAAAAGGCCCAATTACAAAACCCTTCTTTAATTCAATGTCCAAAATTCCTCGACAATATGCGCACAGTGTGGAAACCCTGTATAAAACCTTCCACCAAAAATTGCCTAACAGCCGGGACCTGGTGACTTTGTACATAGATGTCCAGCTGCGAGATGTTTACTTGCCTTGTCATGCTGTGGGTTTTATGGGACATGTTGCACAAACATGTTATAATATACACTGGCTGTAATTACACGACGTGTAATTATAATTGTTACATATCTGTGTCTTCCCTAGAAAATGTATAGGCCTCCCCAATTTGTCAAACTGTGTGGCCTGGTGAGGGGTCCCCAAAGTAGTAGGGCCTTTTGATGTACTAGGGATGGCAGATAGTTTGGCTAATGGGCATCAAGTTGTAGTTTGTGCAGGAGACTGGCAGGTTGCACATGCAGGGGATTTCAGGTTGGCAAAATGACTACAGAAAAGCTCCCTATCAATGTTGCTCCAATTTGTCAATACCTGAAACTGAGCCAATATGGCTGCAGCTGTGGCGGAAAATGACCTGTGATAGTTGTAGAAAGCTGTCCTGCCATACTTGTGGACCAGATCCACCACTCTATAAATGTAAATGTCCAACTCCTCCTTCCTATATGGACTGGTGGAACAGATGACATCCCTGAAAAGACTGAAGGCCAGGACAAACTCAGGCAAAGGACAGCTTGCGATTAAGCCTTGGGTCCTTAGTTTTCAGTATCACTGACACATCCTCACATTCATATGCCTTATTCTCAGCTACATCATGGACAACAATTGATAGTAAGGCCAAATTGACATATTTCCCCTCCAGGATGTCCTTTTTTATATTAGGGGGAACCAAATGAACCAGCGCCACCAAAGGAACCCCTTCTCCCTGAGCGGAGGCTGGAGCTGCCGATAATGTAGGTGCAATACTTGGTATGGCCACCGGAACAGCGGGAGTTGCTGCGATCACGGGTACCTCAGAGGTATTAGGGTGCTTTTCCACTACCTCCATCCTACTCTGTAAGTCCTGACTTCATGTTGTCAGGTTGTTTAGGACCGCATGTATCTAAATGAGAGATGTATGAATTGAAGCATGTTCAGCACTCGTGGATGGCCTGGCTTGTGAGAAGCTGGGAAACCGTAATCTAAATAATTTGGCCTTCCTGTCTATAGCTGGGAACAGAATGCCTCTACGCCGAAGTTCTGCTGTAAGTTTCGGAACTGTCCATGTTCTGACCCTCTAGCTGGAGACGGGGGGATGGAAGCGAAATCCTCAATATGCGATGCTTGTGCCATGATAGTGCTGAAACCAAACTGACAACAATTAATCAAATTTACTCTCTTTAATAAAATAAATAAAACCCAATGTGACTACCAAGCCAAAAGTGTTATGATAGAATGAACAAAGAGATTCCACCGCATTTTTTTTTTTTTTTAAAGATTATGTTTATTAGAAAATTTTCGGGTTTTCAGTAAAAGAAACTATACAAAAGTACACAAAAGACATGGAGCATACAAACCAAGGAAAAAAGGGCCAATACCATATCCTTCTCAAGGCACTATATGGGTGCAATATTCATGTAACATAACCGCACATGATAGCATCACATTGTATTCTTGGCAAAGAAAGACAATGACCCAATGATATCAAAACAAGCAGCTCCATAGTACCCACATAAGGTGGGAACAGCCCCTAGGGAGGGGTAGAAAGAGAGATAATCAGAGAATATAGAGAAGATAAAAGAGAGGAGGGAAAAGAGGGGGTACGGTCATGGGTCTGGGGTTCCCAAGGCACCCACACCGAGGCATCCAATCACACAGCCAGAAGGCTATCCATCAGTAGTACAGAAATGTAACCAGACACTCCAAATAGCGTAAAATCTGGCATCCCGGTGGTACAGAGCTGCAGTAAGCTCCTCCATCCGTCATATAGAATGTAATTCTATCACCCATTCACGGGGAGTAGGTGCAGTACTCGACTTCCAGTGCCTCCGTATAACCGCCCTCGTCACTATCAGGAAGAATCTCAGTAGGCCCTTCTTAGCTGACGAAATTGAACCCGGGAGCACAGACAGGAGAGCCACCTGTGGGAATCTGTCCACCTTGGTGTGAAGGAGCTGGTCATACGTATAAAAAAAAACATTCCAGAATGGGGTCAACAACGGGCAGGACCAACAGATATGCAACATCCTCCCGGGGTGGGACAAGCAACGCCAACATTGTGCAGAAGTGGACAGATACATAGTATGGAGTCTAGTGGTGCAATAATACCACCTCGAAAGAACCTTGTTGCCTTACTCCTCTCCTAGTTCCTGCTGGCCATAGACAGGGTGTGAGCGAAGGCAAAAGACTTGGAGATCTCTTCTTCCGAGAGACCACAGCCGATCTCTCTCTCTCTCCCATTCCCCTACAAAAAAAGGGGGAAGAGATGAACATGCGGACAACAAAAAGCCATATATAATGGAAATTGTGCGCACTGGAGGGTCTTTAGAGACACAGCCCCTCCCAGGTTGACCGCGTGTAGTAAGCACTTAGAAACTTAGAAAATCTCATAACTGAAAATATGCCAGCCAACAATGCGTTTCCCGCAGTAGAATATGGGGATTGGAAACATACAGCAACAGGTCATCTGCATAGAGACTAAGTTTAAAATCCCGGTTGCCTATCTGCACCCCATGTATGGACACATTGTTCCGAATGTGGGCAGCTAAATGCTCCATAGCTAAAATGTATAGGTATGGGGACAGGGGACAACCCTGTGGCATACCATTACGTATGGCCACCGGGTCTGATAAGATCCCATTAACCCTAATCCTTGCAGTGGTCCTACAATAAAAAGAGAGGATTTTATCTAACAAAATCTGCAGAATCCTTACATGGGAAAGGGTAGTTTCAAGGATCAGCTGAGGCGGTCAAAAGCCTTTTTGGCATCTACCAACAGCAGACAAAGAGGAATTCTCTTCATACTGGCATGGTGCATGAGAGTGAGGGATTTAGTCATATTGTCTCGCGCCTCCCTGGAGGGGACAAAACCCACCTGATCTAAGTGGATGAGAGACGGGATATGTAACTTCAGACGATTAGCGATCAGTTTCGTGAACAGATTTATGTCTATGTTAATGAGGGAGATAGGCCTGTAACTAGCACAAGGCGTTGGATCCTTGTCCGGTTTGGGTATAACTGTAATGTGAGCTTCTTGGGATTGTGCAGGAAATGGAGAGGAGGTAGAAACCGCATTGAAGATATCTAGCAGGATAGGCAAGAGGGGATTGTGAAAATTTTTGTAAAACACACCTGTATACCCATCAGGACCAGGGCTTTTAACCAGGGAAAGAGATTTAATAAATCTCGAGAGTTCCTCAGAGGTAAATGGTAGGGCAAGATTGTCAACCGCGTCTTCCGATAAACTGGGGATCCTGGAAGCCTGCACATATTCCCGTAGAACAGCAGGACATTGCACCTCCACAGAAGGAGGGCCAGATGTCTCGATATTGTACAGTGTAGAGTAGTAGCGCTGGAAAGCCTCAGCGATACATTCTGAAGACTGAACCAGTCTCTGATGTGGGCATACAATTTTAGATACATAGGTACGAGACCTAAGCGTCCTAATGGATCTGGCCAGTAGCCGACTACTCTTATCCCCAAACTCATGAAAGGAGCGAAGAGTCAACTCTCTGTGCCGTAAGTATGACTGATCAAGAAGAGAGATTGAAGCTCCTGGCATTTAAACAATAGAGTTTGATAGATCTGGGGGGACGCATGTGTCTTATGGCTGATTTCTAAGGAGGAAATTTAGCAAAGCGGAGGTCCGGGCAGCGCGCTCGCGTTTCAGTCTGGAGCCATGTTGGATCAGCAGGCCCCGGAGAAGACACTTCAGCGCCTCCCATTGCACCTGAAGGGTAGTGTCATCCGAGGCATGATTCCGCTATGGCCCAATGTGAGGAGGCAAGGACAGTAGGATCTTTAAGTAAGGTTTCATTGAGATGCCAGGAGGATCGGCGCCTAGGCACATCAGGTACACTAAAGGAGCAAAAGAGAGGAAAGTGGTCTGACCAGAGTTGAGTACCTATGCGCATCTGAGGCTGCCAGTCCAGTAGTGAGAAGAGAAAAAGTAATCAATTCTGCTATACGTGGAAGGTCTACCAATTGCAATCGCCGGAGGCACTTCCTAACCACATTTAAGGCGGGCACGGAGAAATTAGTCTTACCAGAGGAGGAATCCATTGAGGATTCTAGAATGACATTAAAGTCCCCGCCAACTACTAGGTATCTGTCCAATTTGGACATAATGTGCAGAAACGCCACCCTCTGCCCCCTGATTAGGCAGATATAAATTTGCAAAAGTGAAAATCTTGTGAAAAATAGCACACTTAACAAAGAGGTATCTCCCCTAAGGGTCCGCAAGGACCAACAACACTGACACAGGCAAGGTGGAGTGAAACCCTATGGCGACCCCTCTAGTCTTCTTATCCAGGTTATTACTAGTATACCACGTAGTGAAATATCTAGTGGGCAGTTTAGACACAGCCGAGGACTAGAAGCGAGTCTCCTGTAAAAATAAAACTTGTACCCTAGCTTTGTGCATATCATAGAGTAACTGGTAACGTTTCTTAGGATTGTTAAAGCCCTGAACATTCAGGGAGCACAGCTTCAAGTCAGCCATAAGAAAATAGCACTACAGGGAACAGCTACAGTAACCCAGACCCACGACCCCCTACCAGAAAGAGAAATAGACAAAGAGAGAAAAGGAAAAATATAGAAAAGGGTAGAAAACAGTATCAGAAGAAAGGAAAGAATAAGCCGAGGAAGACAGACCTCAGCAACACAGTTCCAGCTAAAATTAGGGATATACATCCCAAAGTGCGGTCTAGGAACACGAGCCAAAAAGGAGCCATTCAAAGAGTGCCACCTAGTGGGGGCCATGTGGGGCGACAGCCCTGCGCAATCCAGGGCCACAAGATAACATGTAGAATCAAAATGTGAAAAACAATAAAAGAACCAGCAGCAAACATTAAACATCTGAAATTGTCAAATATAATCAACCAATATAAAGAATATATTCTAGAGGTTTGTCCCCCCTTTTCAGGAAGGGATCACAGGAGAAGTATAGGCCACAATGGGGTCGTCAACTCCCCTGAGCCCTCCCCCAGACCCGGACAACCGAAAATCCCCAGGAGGAATTAACTATGCAAAGAGTCAATGAGACAGGACATATTATACGGTACAATATAGTCCCTGTAGTACATACAAGTCATACGGCAAGGGTATGGTATGTGAGACTCAGATATTCCAGTCCACCAACAAACCCAGCGGTCAATAAGTAGGCCTAGTCGGTGATCCGGTCGGGGGTGACTCCAGATGAAGCAACACCTTAACAGTGCGACACAGACCCGTGGATCATCTGGCGAAGTCTGCCTTACTCCTATTTGCCTGTACAGCAAATAGGAGTAAGGAAAAAAAATTTAAAAATGGAATAAACCAAAAAAGGAAAAAAAATAATTCCAACCAGGGCAAATGAAAAGTTCTGGAATCTGAAGGAAAGTGACCCATGGCTAGGTCGGGTGAACAGCAAACCTCAATGAAGCAGTCAGAGCATTAGCAAGGAGTAGGTTTAGGAGAGGACCTGTGCTCCCTGCGCGGCTTTGGAGAGACCAACTGTCAGGAACGTAGAACTAATGCCCATAGCATAAGGAGGGCTCCAGTTACTACACGCACTATGGCACGCAGAAACGTGCATAGTGACAGACGAGCAGTAACTGCGCATGTGCAGCATGCGCATAATCGCGTGCAACGTGCACGTGTGGGCGCGCACGTGCTCAGTGCACGAATTGGCGCCAATTGGCCTATTTAAACCCCAAGCAGCAACTGATAGTTGCTGGAAGATCTCAGCTGTACCTGTACCTGTGTTCCTGTATCTGAATCCTGTGACTGACCCGGCTTGCTCCTGTTTCCTGCTGTCTGCTGCCTGCCTTCTGACCTCGGCTTGTCTGACTATTCTCCTGCCTCCTGATTCGGCTCCGATCTGTCTGTTTGGTTCTGACCCGGCTTCTACTGACCATGTCTACCATCGGGATTCTCCTGGCCTGCCAGCCGCTGACCCAGTCCGCCTGAATCCTGCATCTGGCTGCCTGAATCCTGCATCTGGCTGCCTGAATCCTGAATCCGGCATCTGGCTTCCTGCATCCGGCTTCCTGCATCCTGCATCTGGCTGCCTGAATCCTGCATCTGGCTTCCTGCATCCGGCTTCCTGCATCCTTACCAGCAGGTGATCAGCATCCACAGGCACTGGTGTCTCTCTACGTCCGTGCGCTACCTGTGCCATCTCCAGGGGTGCTCTGACGAGTTACAAAAGCAGCCTCCCTCATCATTCAGACCATACCAGGTACGTGACACCAACTGCCACTGATCACCGTTGGGGACAGTGGTCAATGGAGGCAGAGAGATGTCAGGCCAAAGGCCCAAGGTCACTTGTGGAAGTTCCATCACGGCGAGGAATGGCTCCAGGTCATCAGGAGTGTGAAACAAGTGAGTCTTACCATTCCTCCGGGCAGATAAGCAAAATGGGAATCCCCAGCGGTAGGGGTAACCCGCTTCTTGTAAAGCCTTGGTGAGGGTGCGCAGAGCCCTGCGGTTTTCCTGTGTGCATTTGGACAGATCAGGGAACAGAGAGAGCTGTGCTCCATCAAAGTCCACTGTACCAGTTGCACGGGCCTTAGCCATAATATCTTCCTTGACAGAAAAGTAGTGTACCCTACACAACACGTCACGTGGCTGTGTCGCATTTGGTCTGCGAAAGCCTGGCGTTCTGTGCACTCTGTCCAATTCGATGTGTTCACAGACCGGTTTATGAAGGAGGATGTTAAAGATCCCCAAAACTGTGGCCTTCAAATCAGACGGACCAGTAGCCTCAGGGAGACCGCAAATGCGAATGCTATTTCACCAATTCCTATCTTCCTTGTCCTCCACCTGAGTCCACAAGGATTGAATAGTCACATGTTGTTGCCGCACAATTTGTTGTAGTTCTCCCAGTGACAGGAGGCAATGTAGTTTCAACAAAATCCAAAAGCTGGTGGAAAGATTGGAATCCTTAAGCTCAGCCATTTCCTGCTTATGTGTGGATTACAGATTATGAAACATATTCTCAATGTCCCCTTTAGTAGGCAATTATGACAAATCACGGTTTGAACTATCTTGCTTTGCATGTAATGAGTCTATCTCATATATTAGTTTCACCTTTTAAGTTGCATTAGTGCAATAAATGAACTTTTGCACGATATTCTAATTATTCGAGTTTCACCTGTAATGTTTCCTAGCAAGTGCAGGGGTTAATAAAGTAATATTAGTGAGCAATATTCAATATATTCACTATAGCCCAAACAGCAGCCGAAGGCGGCCGAGCTGTTCAGCCGAGTCAAAAGCATATGATTCGGCTCGACTGAGCCAAAGTGACACCCCAAGCAGGGCAAATGGCCTGCCAAAGGCCGGCCGTTTGCCCCGCAAATGACAGCTGGGCGGAGCCCAGAAGACTCTAGCAGGTGACGGCCAATAGGAAACAGTTGGGCAGAGCTAGCTGTCACTGCTAGCTCCGCTCAATTTTTTTTTCTTTGTAAAAAAAACTTTATTTTTTCATTTTACTATTTTATTTACATTTTAAAATATTTTTCAAAATTTTTTAAAAATATCTTCACTGATTTTCTATTCTGCTCTGTACCACGGAGGTACCGAGCAGAATAGCCTAGCCGAATGCCGCTTGGCAGCATTCAGCTATTCACTCACTGTCGCTCGGCCCTTATGAGATGAGATGTTTGATCGGCTGACTTGAAGTCCTTCTGCACTTTGGCTCAGCCAAACAAACAGAGCATGTTCCACTGACCGAAGTCAGCCGTACTGAGCCGGAGTGAATAGCCAAACATTATTTGTCTCACGTCAGCAGCTTTGTAAATAACCCCCTAAATGTGAGATTGTAGTTCATCAGGGGGAACGAGCTTGGAGCGGTTGTACTTTACAGCACACACAGGGACCATGGGCAACAAAAGTAGCCACCCTCCAGAAGGAAGGAGAGTGTCAATATGGATTTAGAGATAATTTGAAGATCTACGGCTAAATAATATACAAATAAGATACATTTTTGTTAATAGTTAGGGTACTTGAAATGCATTTTTAAGATTTAACTTTTGAGTTTAGTGTCACTTTAAGTTTGGTTTTCATGTCCTGGAAAGACAGTGTTTTTTTGTTTTTTTTTTCAGGCAGTGCAGGTCCTCTTCAACAGCAATCCATCCAATCATGTAATAGCTGTTCTTAACCTGATAGAGTATCATGTTAATGATGCCGGGAAAAGGAAATGTATACAGCATTATTTTCTAGTGATTTAATCATTTGAATCCCTAGTCTTGTAAATTATTATTCAAACCTTTTTAGATTTTAGGCACTATTTTAGTTTACGGAATAATTAAGCCTAAATCTAAACTGCTAATATAAAAAGTTCACTTTGTAAAGCTGCCCATGCACCTTGTGATAATCAGACGAAACTTTTCATCCGATGATCGAACCGCTGTACAATTTTTCGTACAGCGGCCCCATCCTGCCCCGATTATCGCAAGGTTGGATCAGCAGTAATTAAAAGGAAGCACCTGGACGAATTGCGGTAATCGACCGCACGTATTTTCATCTGCACATGGGCAGTGTAAATCGTGCAATGTGCAATCATATGAATTTTGATGTACGGAAACGCCACCAACCTTGTGAAAATCGTATGATTGACTGAAGTTTTCTATCCAGCTGGTTAGTCAAAAGTCGATCGATTGTACAGTATTTGCGGTTGTACACTGCCCATCAACCATACAAATATCAGACGAAAACTCGAACGCATATGAAAATCGGCAGATATTCGTAAGGTGTATGGGCACCTTTAATAACTAATTTCTTGTTTGGGTATAGGCTTGAACTTATTAGCAACAGGCTTATTACACACCTGAGCCTTTATTCTGGGTGTCCCAAAAGTCCATGTGAGGGTATAAGGTTTAATAACATTAGATACAAGTATTACAAATTTACAAAAAAATTGAAATGTTTAAATCACTAAAGTTTCAGACTACACATTGCATATTTTTTGTAAAAGTTATGTATTGCAAAACACTTTATTTTGTATAGAGCCAGGAAGGGTTAACCCCCTTATTGGATTACTTTTAGCTATATGTGTCCCACTGCCCCACTTCCTGTCCTGAAGAGTGAGTGGAACGTCTATTATTCTGATAGTTGTCAATGTAACATTTGTCCACATAGTATAGTTTATCCTCACCTCTTGTTCTGGTGCCAAATTTTGCATTTGTCCCCATTTTCTGTCTCAGTGGTGATGATCACCATAAAGCTGGCCATACACCTTACAATTTATCTGCAGATTTTCTGTGGTCAGATGGAAAAGGTGCAACAGATTCCTCCATCTACACTTAACTGTGCGGATGGAGTAATCTCCACCTGGGCCAATCTGCACTTTTTCCATCTGACCACTGAAAATCTGCAGATAAATTGTAAGGTGTGTGGGCAACTTAAAAAAATAGAAGGGTGAATTACAGACAGCAAAAAAAAAACCTGACAGATGGTCTAACCCTTCCTTATGCTATCCAAAACAAAAACAAAATTGTCCTTACATAAATATTGAGTTTGTGGCACTTATACAAATGTATGTTATTAAAAATCACAAGGTCTTTTGGGACACTTGGTACATCTGTTTCCATGCAAAAAAAACAGTAAAATAAAAAATAAAAGTGTTATGGACAATGTATTATATTGTATTACAATTCAGATTTAGATTATAAACTTACTGTGTGTCTAATAGGTTGAATTTCTTTACTTTCCCAACCTAATTTGGGTATATGCTCCGCTACCAAAAATTAACAAGCTGAGAAACAGAATATTTCAGACATAGAAAATGCAGTGAAACATTTGATTTTGATTCTGTTTTATTTTTGTTTTACCCAATCAAATCTAATCTTAATCTCACACAATCTTTAATGTTAACAGTTGTCATTAAAATAATCCTTGATAATTATGTCACTAAGGTCCTTGTTTAGACACTTCCTGTTGTGGGGTTAAATGGTCTGTCCCTTTCTCCCATTTGCTTTCCTGCATTGTCACAATGCCACATGCTGCATTTTCAGTTGAGATTGTCAGCAGACATGTCCCATTGTTGTCATCATCAGCAAGCCCAACCTGAACAATGACATGCAACCAGCACTGGAGGAAATGCATGCAGACTGCAAAGAGAGGAGAGTAGATCAGCAATATTAAGAGGTAAAAAGAAGGATAAGAAAACCCTTAGCTCACCTTAAGTATAACAACACAAATCTGAAACAAAACATTTATAAACTATGTGTTATTTGTAAATCTTACAGCCCATGACAAATGTCTTAAAACAACACCACTTCCTTTTTTTTCTTTTATAGATACCATTATTGCAATACAACTTCCTTTCTTTTTGTCAATTGAAATTAAATCAAGCATCAAACATAGAAACATTTACACATACCCGAGAATTGATAAGCTCCTAAATGAGGAAGACTTAGGGGGTTATTAACGAAAGGACCAAAAGTCATACCAGGCCCTTTAGGTATGGTGGGAATTTTAAGTGGGAACCCCACCCCCCAAAATGGGGAAAATGTGGGGTCCCCTAAAATTCCCAACCAGACCATTAATCCTGACACAGGTCTGGCAGGGCAGGAAAGGGAAGGGGGCAGCAAGTGCCCCCCCTCCCTGCGCCATACCATGCCACATGCCCTTGGGCATTTGGAGGGTACTTTTCCAGCCAGGGCCTCCCACTGGAAAAACACCTTGTCCCCATGCTGATGGGGACAAGGGCCTCTTCCGCCACAACCCTGGCCTGTGAGCAGGGGGGCTTATTTGCATCGGTGTACCCCCTTTAATAAAGGGTGCACCCAGATGCCGCAGCCCCTTGTGAATGAGTACCTATTCACTAAAGGGTTAAATTAAAATGTAATTAAACACACCGGACGTTTAGAAAAAATCCTTTAATTGAAAAAGAACACAACAAAAGTTTTTGACAATTCCTTTGACCCTTTCGCTGCCAAGCCCTCCGGAACATTTTTCAAATTAGCTGGCCAAGCCATTTTTGAATTTTCTGCAATTTTTTCCTATTGATTTGATTTTCAACTGCTGCGTTGCTAGCGTTTGTAAAAGACCCCCCAAACCATATATTTTCTGAAAGCGCAGGCCCGGTAGAATAAAAAGATGGTGATACTAAAAATAAAAGATCCCAAGAGTTTCGAAAATGTATCCACCAATGTAATCCAAGGGTCAATCACACCATCCAGCGATGTCCACAATGACGCCGGCTCATCAAAATAAAACAAACCCGACGCCCTCCGATCTGACTGCACCCGACCAACTTCCACCACAAAATGACTGGTTTCACAAGTAGCAGTCGAATGTAAACAACTAGGCAGAGCTTGCAGTGATATGACCGCTAGCTTCTCCTAACTGTTTATATTCATTCGGCACCTGTCATATCACTTCTCACAGGTCCCGGCTGAATGAAAACAAATGGGCGGAGTCTGCTGTGATGTCACTGATGGCTCCGCCCATTTGCTGTCATGCACTGAGAGGCCACCATCCTCAAATGACCTGACAACATATGGGGGGGGGCTGTTATTCACTTGGCTGTCTTCGGCAGCTTAGTGAATAACCCCTTAATAATCATTGTCACAACGGAAAATTGTATATGTGGGAAGACAATATCATAGTTCATACAAAGAAAGTCAGGGATCTCAAAAACGCAAAAAAAAATACAACTTCTTTAAATATGTAGCAGTATTGCTAGAAAATAAAATGGTATTAACACTCACTGGGTTTTATGCATACCATTTACTCTGTACAAAGTATGGCATTTGCTTCTTAATTTATATTATTCCTATTATTTGTCATATTAAAATTATTTTGAGATATTAACTAAAATAGGGGAATATATCCAGTGGCGGACCTACCGCCGGTGCGGCCGGTGCTCCCGCACCGGGGCCTGAGTCTGGGGGGGCCAAGGACAGACCCTGCACATAGATGGTGGGGCGGCCGGATACAGATGATCGATCCAATGCTATCCGGCGGCCGGCAGACCCCCAGTGACCTGTGAGGACCCAGCAAACAAAGTCCCCCACCAGGAAAAAGCTAGAAGACCAGCCAGAAGAGGTAAGGGAAAATAATTCATTAAAATAATTATTATTAGTAGCCTAATGTTGTATAAAGTAGTACTTTATACAACATTAAATTCTCAATCTCTTTTTGCTGCAGCCCCTGTTATCAATGAACAGGAATCCTCTATACTGAGTGTTCCTGTTCATTCATAACATGAGGACATACAACTATAACTACAACTATGAATGAAAAGGATGTGATGTAAATCACTTCCCAATCATTAATAATTGAGGATATAGTAATCATACCATGTCCTCAATTATCTACAAACACTCAACAATCCCTGATCCCTGACCGCTTGTATCCGCTCTCCATCCTGACAGCTGTCACAGGAGGAGCTGTGACAGCGCTGGCTGTCTCCGGCCACACCGATCTGCTGGACTGTGACAGGAGGCTGAGCGGTGTGGAAGGAGAGACGCCGGTCACTCACAGCGCTCTCCTCCCGCAGCGCTCTGCCGTCACACTTTCTCTTCTCTCCGCTGGGACACAGAGCAGCGCCCAGCGGGGAGTAGAGAGAGCAGAGATGCGCCGATGTATCGGCAGAAAAATTGCACTTTCGACATTTAGCCAAAAGTGCAATTTCCGGCCAATAAATCGGTGCATCTCTAGTAAATATGGATGCACCCATGGCCAAAACTAGGGGGG
>NW_017308505.1:131288-131595 GCF_000935625.1 Nanorana parkeri
AACTGGGTTTTTTTGGGGGGGCCCAAAAAAATCTTGCACCAGTGCCCTTTGTTCCTTAGGTCGGCCACTGAATATATCAACATTTCTGCAAGAACAGGCTTATACTGACATATATTCTTAATGTTTAATAAAAAAGAAATATTTGCAAGAGGAGGTTGGTGCCCCCAGGGATTAAATGTACACACGAGGCACAAAGATGTAAAAATGCAGAGCACAGTTTCAAAGATGCTCTGCTGTCTCAGTCCTCCAGAGGATTATTTCACAGTATTAGCAATGCTGAACCATGCTGCACATTAGGTAAGTGATC
>NW_017308505.1:131666-154033 GCF_000935625.1 Nanorana parkeri
TTTATTATGTTTGGAACTATTGCATATAATAATGCAGTCCAGGATATTATTGTGCAAAAATCAGATTTCAGTCTATTTTAATAAGGCTAATACAATATACAATTGGATTGGTTGCTAGCTGCAGCACTTTCTACAGACATTTCATTTAAGTATTTTTGTTTTTTAATTTGGAGCACTTTTACATAAATGTAAATAAGTCACAAACATAGAGACCCATAGGAGCTAATTTACTATGGCTATTGCACATTCATCAGTCTGTCACTAATCCACGAACACCCAAATTGCCAATTTCCCAGAATTTATGAAGCAGTAAAATACTTAAAAAACTAACCTGGGGAGACAAGCAATGACAGCATGCCTAATTGTTGTTTTTTTTAAGTTGTGTATATGCATATAGATATACATATACATACATATATACACACATATAAACTGCTCAAAATAAATTAAAGGAACACTTTTTAATCAGAGTATAGCATCAAGTCAATGAAACTCCTGGGATTTTGATCAGGTCAGTTAAGTAGCAGAGGGGGTTGTTAATCTGTTACAGCTGCTTTGGTGTTAATGAAATTAACAACAGGTGCACTAGATGGGCAACAATGAGACAACCTCCAAAACAGGAATGGTTTTACAGGTGGAGACATTTTTTTCCCTACTCATCTTTTCTGACTGTTTTTCACTAGTTTTGCATTTGGCTAGAGTCAGTGTCACTACTGGTAGCATGAGGCGATAGCTGGACCCTATAGAAGTTGCACAGGCATGCCAACTCCTCCAGGATGGCACATCAATACGTGCCATTGCCAGAAGGTTTGCTGTGTCCCCAGCACAGTCTCAAGAGCATGGAGGATGTTCCAGAACACAGGCAGTTACTCTAGGAGAGCTGGACAGGGCCGTGGAAGGTCCTTAACCCATCAGCAAGACCGGTATCTGCTCCTTTGTGCAAGGATGAGCACTGCCAGAGCCCCACAAAATGACCTCCAGCAGGCCACTGGTGTGAATGCCTCTGACCAAACAATCAGAAACAGACTTCATGAGGGTGGCCTGAGGGCCCAGCATCCTCTAGTGGGCCCTGTGGTCACTGCCTGGCACAGTGGAGTTCGATTGGCATTTGCAATTGAACACCAGTATTGGCAGGTACGCCACTGGCGCCCTGTGCTTTTCACAGATGAGAGCAAGTTCACCCTGAGCACATGTGGCAGATATGAAAGGGTCTGAAGAAGCCGTTGAGAACGTTATGCTTTCTGTAACATCGTTCAGCATGACTGTTTTGGTGGTGGGTCAGTGATGGTCTGGGGAGGCATATCCATGGGGGGGGACACAGATCTCTACAGGCTAGACAATGGCACACTGACTGCTATTAGGTATCGGGATGAAATCCTTGGACCCATTGTCAGACCCTGCAATGGTGCAGTGGGTCCTGGGTTCCTCCTGGTGCACAACAATGCCCGGCCTCATGTGGCGAGAGTATGCAACCAGTTCCGTGAGGATGAAGAAATTGATACATTTAATGGCCCCCACGCTCGCCTGACCTAAATCCAATAGAACACCTCTGGGACATTGTCTCAGTTCATCCGACTCCACCAGGTTGCACCTCAGTCTGTTCAGAAGCTTAGTGGTACCCTGGTCCAGATCTGGTAGGAGATAACTCAGGACACCATCCCTCGTCTCATTAGGAGCATGCCCCAACATTGCCAGGCATCCATACAAGCACGTAGGGGCCATACAAACTAATGAGTAACATTTTGAGTTGCTGCAATGAAATTGCAGCACAACGGACTAGCCTGCTGCATCATTTGTTACATAGTTACATGGTATTTGAGGTTGAAAAAAGACATTAGTCCATCAAGTCCAACCTATTAGGATCTCATTCTAGGAGTACCTGTACCCCTGTATATTACGGTCCCTTAAGAAATCGTCCAAAAGTTTCTTGAACAATTCCACATTATTTGCTGAAATCACCGCCTGTGGCAGTGAGTTCCAGACCCTAACTGATCTTACTGTGAAGAACCCCCTTCGCCCCTTGTGCTGGAATTTTTTTTCCACCAATTTTAGGTGATGGCCTCTAGTTTTTGTAATGGGGTTAATTTTAAACAGTTTATCGCTAATGTTGTTACCACCATTGAACATTTTGTACATGGAAATCATATCCCCCCTTAATCTCCTCACCTCCAATGTGAACATGTTTAAATTTAGTAGCCTTGTCTCGTAGCTCTGGTCCTCCATACCCCTAATTAGTTTGGTTGCCCTCCGCTGGACTTTTTCCAACTCAAGGACATCTTTTCTTAGTACTGGTGACCAGAACTGGACCGCGTACTCCAGATGAGGTCGAACCAATGATCTATAAAGTGGCAAAATTATAGACTTGTCCCTGCAATACATCCCCTTCTTAATACAGGACAAGACCCTGCTAGCTTTGTTTACAGCAGCCTGGCACTGCAAGCTACCTTTCAGTTTGTGGTCTACAATGACCCCCAAATCCTTCTCCATTTCTGACTTCCCTAGCGGCATACCCATAATTGTATAACCCATTAGTTTATTTTTATGTCCAAAGTGCATTACTTTGCATTCTTGATTGCTGCCTGCCTCCTGACCTTGGCCTGTTCATTGGACTTCCTTCTGCCTTCTGTTTTGTACTTTACTGATTGGCTGGATTTGACCCTTGGCTTCTGTTTGGATTTTGCTCCTGTCTTCTGCTTCAAAAACCCTGCTGTCCACCCGGCTAGACCTCGGCTCTGCTTGACCTGCCTCCGTTCCAGATTCTGGACTTTCTACCTGGCACATGTGTCTGCTACATCCTTGGCACTCGTGCAGCTCGCTGTCACTCCTCCTCTGTTCCCATCCTCAGGGTCGAGGGACACAAGCTGCTCTGGAACCTTCCAAATATACAGAGGAGAAAAACCTTTCACTCACAGAGGTGTCTTGTCTACAATTAACAGCCTGTATGATCCATAAGGATTTGCAGCCCCTGTCACAATTCAAGGTAAAACATTACTTAGAGACTTAACTTGTGAAACATCTGACTGGGATGCCCCACTGCCCCCTGATAAAAAGAACTCTTGGGTAGATGGAGAAATTATTTTACAGCCTTATCTGATCTCTATGTTTCATGCCCATATGCTCCTATATCCTCTACAGGAGTACGGAGCCAAAAACTTTGCATATCCTCTGATGCTTCTGTCAAAGCAATAGCTGCTGTTGCCTACTTAAAAAAACTGTAGATGTTACAGCACAATGCCATGTAGGATTTGTCATGGGCAAAGCAAAACTAGCTCCACATCCTGATCACACTATCCCTAGACTAGAACTTTGTGCTAGCAGAACTTATTACCTCAGAAATGGTTATTGACCTTATAGATGCCGAGTTTTACACTGACAGCAAGGTAGTGTTGGGATACATCTAAAATATGACTAAACTATTCTACATTTACGTGAACAACAGTGTGCTAAGGTTCAGGAGATCCACCCATCCAACACAATGGCACTATGTATCACTATCTACTGACCATAATCCTGCAGCGCACACTACAAGAGCTGCATGTCACCTTAAGGACACATCGTAAACATGGTTTACAGGACCTGCATTCTTGTATAGTACACAACAGACTGTTCCTGATAATGTGTCACATACCTGGTTGGAGACCGGATAGGAGGCTTCTCTTGCATCTCATGTCCTTCACCCCCTGGAGATGGGGCCAGAGCGTGAGAGGACAGCGAGGAGCACGAGTGCAAAGAGATATCTGGACACCGCACAGACGGGAGTCCAGAAACAGAAGTTCAGAGAGCCAAGGGGACAGCTTGGTACAGGAGTAGGAGGTAGAAGCGTAGTCAGGGCAAGCCAATGGGTCAAAACCAGCCAGGCAGCGAAGGACAAAAACAGAAGGCAACACAAAGTCCAGTAAACAAGCTCTGGTCATGAGGCAGGCTGCAATCAAGAGGTATCAGGAGACAATTCGGGTCAAACAGGAAACAGGCAATCCAACAGAGTAATGGGTGCACAGGCCACAAGCTGAGGACCATTCAGTAACTATGGTTAGGGTATGCTTGTTTTTACAGGCAAATGCATTAGAGGGTAAAACGACATACCCTGTGTACCGGAAATCAGTGCGTCTTCCTTCCTGCCTACATAATGACAGAATTGAACTAGTAGATCTGTAGTAGTAGAACCGCTCTGGAGGCAGATTGGAAAGACATTTTCTCCAGCCTCCCAACGAAACAAGATCTAGACACTATGGACATGAAAATCGTGGAGGCTCTATGGCATGTGGTACAAGAAGTTAAGCAGAGGGTTGCCTCCCTGGAAAGCCAGATCTCTACTGTGGAATCTATGACTGCAGACTTGGCACTTAAAATCTCAACTCTAGAATCAGCACAAGCAGAATCACAGCAGCGATTAACGGCAATGTTTCTCCATCAAGATGGTGCAGTATATAGAAGCCACCGCAATAACTTGAGACTGAAAGGTATTCCTGAGGTCAAACATTACCATAGCAATGGAAAACACAAATTAGAGCGCACTCCTGTAGGACAGACACAACTTCAAGGGATAACTGTCAAGGACTGGTGTGCAAAGCTCCTCACTACAGGGGGAGGGACCCTGTGTATCACAACCAAAAACAAAACACTTTGCTGAGGAGCGCAACTACCTAAAGGGCTAAACAATAAATGTGCACGTTTGGCTAAGACACTTGCTTTTCATATTAGAGTGTGGACAGCCATCCTATGACTGGCCCTATGAAATGAAAATCATGATAACTTACAGTTGGGATGTGAGAAAACGTGCCCAGGGGGTCTCTTGTAGGATTCCCTTCAAAACCTATTAGTCGGCTCCTTTACACTGACAGGTGTAAGATGGATGGCTGTCGGACCGGAGTGGGAGAACGAGGTAAAATACAACTCCAATGGATTGAGCGCACTCAGTTGGAAGATCTCCTGGCATCTGGGTGGCAATTTCATGGAGAGGAGCTTAGCTCGATGGATAGTTCACTTCAATGTTGGGTTAGTAGGTCTCAATAAAGTGTGAAGTGGTGGAGCAGCCCACGTACTCGGCTGGCCAGGCCGGGCCGCGGCGGCCGGGAGAGAGAGAGTGTGTGAGGGAGAGAGAGAGGGGAGCCGCGTACAGCACTGAGGCGCCGGGCGCTGTGTGTTCAGTGATACAGTTGGGCTGCTGTCTCGGGATATTCGGAAGTCTCGCAATAGACGAAAGTCGTGGAGAGCTGCACAGGGGGTGGAAGTTCTCAGTGGATGGACGGCTACGCGTTTTGAGGAGGTTCCTCTTTGTCAAGCCACAAGATAATACAGACCGCTGGAAACCGGTCGTCTATTTTTAACATGACAGGGGGAGGAGTGGACGGTCAATTAGCCCTGTGATAGGCTCCTACTCGAACAGGGGGAGGCACGTGTGTCCTAAATGTCGGTAATTATGTCCTTCAGACTAATGGGACATATTTAGTCGTTCTGATTGTGAGACATGTGTCCTTCTGCCGGATCGACAGGATTAGGGGGAACATGTCTGTAGGGATGATGTGACCTGTCTAAAAAGCTTGACATGTTTCTTGCTCACTCTGAGTGCTCACAAGGGAAGTTCAAGTTGATATTGATAAAAATTAATATTTTAAAAAGTATAATTCTTTAATATAGGTATATGGTGACAATACAAAAAACACAAATAAATTAAAAATGCATAAAATTGGAAAATATAATCTCCATGGAGATGGGAGAAGTCTAAAGGAGATTCTAAAACAAAGTTGAATTCAACTTATATAAAAATTAAAACACCACTCATTATTTGTGCTTGGACATGTGTCTACGCTAATATTTCCACAGAGGAAAACCAGCGCCTGTGTATGCAACCCCAACACGCACGCAGGCCACACCACCTGGTGGGAACCCAAAGGTGTACCCACATGCGCGTCCAAGGAAAGGAAGGGTTATGGCCAAACCGATTCCAACGACATTAGATTCATCACCACATTTAACAATAGCTTCAAAACCTCAAAAGGTGATCAATAAACACTGGCAAATTTTACAGAAAGACCCTAGATTGGGTCCCAACTTACCCTCCAATCCCTCCATCAATTTCAGAAAAACTAAAAACGTTCATTCCAGGCACCTGTCATCTCTCCAAAGAATTTTCTTTTTGACAACAGGGTGGGCATTTTCCAATGCAAGAAGCCCAGATGCCTTACCTGCCAGTTCATAACACATGGACAAACCAGCTTTACCGACCATCTAAAAAAGTTGTACCAAATAAATCAGTTCATCACGTGCTCCCACGATCACGTGGTATATGAGCTCACCTGTCCCTGTGGTCTGATATATGTGGGCCGGACCATACGCCCACTGCGGGCCAGAATAGGAGACCACAGACGGCTCATTGAGAAGGGAGACCTTGAACATAGCGTCCCAAGGCACTTCACAGCCAAACATCAGAAAATAATTCAGGACCTTATGGTGTTTGGAATTGAGCATATTTCTACACAACTACCGCCATCTGAAAGATTCCGTTGTTTGTGTAGTAGAGAAACGTTCTGGATCTACAAATTAAACACCCTAACTCCTGTGGGGCTAAACGAAGAACTTGAAATCCACACCATTCTGTAGACTGGCGTTTATAGATGCAACCACCAGTTGACCTATTATCAGTATCATCACCAGATACAATTATTAATTTTCCTCCATTACCTTCCTCTCTCTCATAAGTTGAATTCAACTTATATAACCCAACCTACTAACCCAGCATTGAAGTGAACTATCCATCGAGCTTAGCTCCTCTCCAGGAAATTGCCACCCAGATGCCTGGAGATCTTCCAACTGAGTGCGCTCAATCCATTGGAGTTGTCTTTTACCTCGTTCTCCCACTCCCGTCTGACAGCCATCCATCTTACACCTGTCAGTGTAAAGGAGCCAACTAATAGATTCTGAAGGGAAACCTACAAGAGACCCCTGGGCACGTTTGCTCACATCCCAACTGTAAGTTATCATGATTTTCATTTCATAGGGCCAGTCATAGGATGGCTGTCCACACTCTAATATGAAAAGCAAGTGTCTTAGCCAAACGTGCACATCTATTGTTTAGCCCTTTAGGTAGTTGCACTCCTCAGCAAAGTGCAAACATTCCCATAGACACACTCCTAAACCTTGTGGACAGCCTTCCCAGAAGAGTTGAAGCTGTTATAGCTGCAAAGGGCGGGCCAACTCAATATTGAACCCTACGGACTAAGACTGGGATGGTATTAAAATGCATGTGCGTGTAAATGCAGGCGTCCCAATACTTTTGGCAATATAGTGTACTTTCTATGCTCTATGGACAGTCAATGTTTTCTATTACCTGCTTAATACATAAGTATTTTGTAATTTGGTCCACTTGGGGGTGCTGTTGGGCTCGTTCTGTCACGTGTAGAAGGGAGTTTTTGTTGGCGACAGACTGATCCAGCACGCCGTCAATGGTAGGATCACTTGCTCTGAGTTATTAAATATGTTGTTCCCGTTCATTGTCGCAAATTAATGTTAAGGCATCAAAGCTGGGATCCTTCTGGGACCAGTTTATCGGTATTGTTAAGGACTCACTCATGGTTGAGCTCAGGAATGAACCAGCTGCTCGCCTCCTACATTTGACCTCTCATTCAGTCTCCAACTATCGATACTCCCTCACACACCATCTGCTGAATGTTGCCAGGGTGTGCATCCAGATGGTGTGGAGGGAGCCACAACCTCTTGACTGTGCATATGTGGTTTTCTACGGTTCAAGATACTGTATATATGCCATGAAAGATTTAACGGCCACTCTGAAAAACATGGAAGCGAAATTTAACTCTATGTGGGGACAATTGATTTTTTTCAGATACTCCTCCCGGGGCATCCAGTTGCTGATCCAATCTCACTAAACTGTGTGGGGAAGGTAGAGGGATACTTAAGTGAGATGGTGTACTTGGTTTACACGCATACCAGAAGTGTGCTACTTATGGATAATGTTTTCCCTGGCAAGTGGTGGCCGCCTGACCTAGTCTTCTTTCTTCTTCTTTGTTTTTCTCTCTCCTTTGATTTTTTTTTTTTTTTTAAGTATTCTTTATTTTTGTTTTTTACAATATAAAACAAAAAGAAGAAACACATATGAAAAAACATAAAGAAGGAGATGTTAAATGACAAAAGCATAAAGAAAAACATTTTCCGGATTTAGTATAGCTAGTTGCCACTTGGCCTTGCGAGCAGGCGTCATTGAACAATATGCGTTTACACAGTAATCTCCAACCAATAATAACCAGGTGTCGAGATCCGGAGTGGGGAAGGGGGTTATAAGAAGAGAAAAGGGAGAAAGGCAGTGGTCAGAAATATGGGGGAAAGGCAGAAAAGGGGGGGGGGGTATCCCTGATCAGCTACTGTCCACGGGCAGCTACTCCGATGATAACGGCGCCAACTGGTGGTCCCAGAGAGCATTTATCGTCCTCTCCTACGCTAACTGGTCTGGGGAGGGTGTGGGAGAGAAGTGCAAGAAGACAGTCTGCCGTTATTGACACCCTTTTCCTGAATAACTATATAACTAAGATGGATGGCGATGAATCCATGTGGCCCACGTGGAATAGTACTTATCATATCTGTCCTTGCGTTGAGCTAGCCATTCCTCAGAGATCCGGATTCCCGATACCTGTCCGCTCCACTCCTCCATCATGGGGACGGCGGTCTTCTTCCAGTAGCGCGGGATCAAGCGTTTGGCCGCGTTGAGGAGGTGAGGGAGAAGGCAAAATTTATATTTAGTCATGGTGTTGGGTACTGAGTGATGTAGGAAAGGGACTGGTGTAAGAGGTATGTCCATGTCGAGGAGGATTTTGATTTCAGCCTGAATCTGTCGCCAGAAAGGTTGAATTGCAGGGCAGTCCCACCAGATGTGTAAATGGGTACCTATCATTCCACAGTTGCGCCAACAAAGTGGGGATACTGAGGGGTAGATACGGTGTAGGCTTTGGGGGACACGGTACCACCGGTTGAGGAGCTTATAATTTGTTTCTTGGACTTTCGAGTCCATGGAGGAGTGGGTATATTTAAGAATGTTGGTAGATTCTGCCTCCGAGAACCTTACCCCCATGTCCCCCTCCCAGTCTGCCAGGTAGTAAAGTGGTCCAGGGGAGTCCTGCTGCAAAAGGAGTTTATAGAGCAGGGAGAGGGACCTGGGGGGTGGCTCCCCGGCGTCGCATAATTGCTCGAATGGAGTGAGAGAGTCGTGGCTCCCCGGCGACGCATCTCCTCGAGGGACAGTAACGAGGTCCCCGTCAGGAATTTGGAAAGGTTTATCCGTCCATCATCTACCCATCTGCCAAGGGATTGCAGGCGTTCACCCGGGGGAAACCCACCTACTGGGGCTAAGGGGGATATAGCGGGTGCCATTCGGCCCTGTTTGTTCGTGCGGTCCCAGAACCGTAGTGTGTAGGAAGTGAGCGGGGAAGTGGTGGTGGCTAAACCCCTGAATTCCGGTGGAAGCCATGGTGTATGGGCCAGGTTCCGACCTGCAATACACTTCTCCAGTGCCACCCACAGCTTGTCCCCCACCCGAAAGTGCCAGTCTAGGACTCTCTGAAGTACTGCAGCCTTATAGTAAAGGTGCAGATCCAGGAGGCCCAATCCACCCGACGCTTTTGC
The DNA here is from genome assembly GCF_000935625.1 of Nanorana parkeri. NCBI lineage: Eukaryota > Metazoa > Chordata > Amphibia > Anura > Dicroglossidae > Nanorana > Nanorana parkeri. Next base: position 141,297 of record NW_017308505.1, read on the forward strand.
TCACCGTAAAATGGAGAATGCAATTCTGGGTTTCTTCTTCCGCCACACGAAGTCTAAAAGAAGACTACGAGGCAATGTAGTTCCCAGTCCACGACTGCGCAGTACCTCTTCCTGAAACACCCAGTCCACCCTGTCAAACGCTTTTTCTGCGTCGAGAGAAAGAAACAAGCAGGAGAGAGGGGGAGACATAGAGCGGGCCCAGTGTAGAATGTGTGTAGCTCTAAGGGCATTGTCTCTTGCCTCCCGTTGGGGTATGAAGCCAGTTTGATCAGGGTGGACTAGGGTCGGCAGGAGAGGACTCAGTCTGTTTGCCAGTATCTTAGAAAAGATCTTGACGTCCACGTTAATCAGGGAGATCGGCCGATAGCTTTGGGGTTGCGTGGGGTCCTTCCCGTCCTTGGGGATGACCGAGACGTGGGCCATTAGCGATTCGCGGTGGATAGATCCCCCGTGGGCTAATGTATTAAGGTAACTACAAAAATGAGAGCTTAAGATTGGGAGAAATTTATGATAGTAGGCCTTCGTGTACCCGTCGGGGCCAGGGCTCTTGTTCCCTGGTAGGGACTTAATCACCCCTTCAAGTTCTAACGAGGTGATGGGTCTATCCAGCGTCTTAGCCATCCCCGAGGAGACAACGGGGCCCCCGGCTGCGGCCAGGTAGTCACGAATGCGGGTGCAGCGTAGGTCGTCCGTCATAGGTGGAGTAGTAGAGGATAAGTCGTAGAGATCCGCATAGTAGGAGCGGAAAGCTTCAGCTATTTTGGATGTACTTAGGGTCTCTTCCCCTGTCCTTGTACGTATCTTGTGAACGTGTGTCAGAGCTCTACGCTTCCGCAGTGCATTAGCCAAAAGTCTACCGCACTTATTATCGTGTTCGTAAAAGCGGAAGGAGACATATCGCAATCGTTGTGTCAGGCGTTTGTCAAGGAGGGAGGTTAGGTCAGTTCTTAGCGCATCCAACGTGGCTTTGTCTGCAGACAGGCCAGAGCGTTTATGGGACAGTTCCGCCGCTTTCAACACTTCCAAAAGATCAGTCAATTCCTTCTGCCGGGCTCTCTTGAGACGGGCCCCGTGGGAAATGAGAACACCTCGAATGACTGCCTTGTGACCCTCCCAGAGAGTGGCTTCACCTACTTCCCCGTTACGGTTAAGGTCAAAGTAGTCTTTGAGCGCTGTTTCAACAGCACCGCTAATCGCGGCGGCGTCCAAAAGCGACTCATTGAGGCGCCATGTCCACTCCGGTGGACGGAGCCCCGGCAGGGAAACAGACAGAGTTATGGCCGCATGGTCAGAAAGTGTGATAGAGCCGACAGTTGCGCTAAGGACATTCTCTAAGTGGTACTGGTCAATGAACAGCAGGTCTATGCGTGAGTATGTGCCATGGACATTAGAGTAGAAGCTGTAGTCCCTCTCGCAGGCATGTAACGCGCGCCAACAGTCTATGAGGGCCAGGTTTTGGGGGGGCAGACAGATGTCTTTGTTCGGTTGCTGCCAGGCAGGTAGGTCCACCGGTGGTAACTCCATTTGGTGTAAGAATCTGGGTAGGTCATCTCTGTCGCGGAGGACTGCCGTTTTCCCGTTCTTTTTAGCAATCAGGGTAAAGGGGTAGCCCCATCTGTAGGGGATGTCGGCCGACATCAGCAATTCCAGTAGGGGCTGCAGGGATCTCCTCTGCCAGTGTGCGTTGAGAGAGATCTGGGTATAGGGGCACTTTCGCGCCATCAAAGTCAATATGAGCGCAAGAACGCATGCGGTGCATGATAGATTCTTTCTCTGTGTATTTGTGCAGTTTGCAAATAACATCCCTGGGGTTGTCCGGATCTTGGTTGGGGGGGGGGCGGAGGGCTCTGTGAACCCTATCAATCTCGATGTGCGTGGCGGCAGGCCTATCCAAGATCTGGTTGAAGATGCCCATCACCGTGGGCAACAGGTCCTCAGGTCGGGTCGCCTCAGGGAGGCCTCGCAATCGGATGTTAGAGCGACGGCTCCCGTTTTCTTGGTCGTCTAATTGGTTAGTCAGCACTTCAATGCTGGAATCTTGCTTTTGGATCTTGTCCTTTAGGAGGGAGATGGTATGCATGGCCTCAGAGTATTGTGCTTCTAGCTTCTCCACTCTCTGGCCTAGTTGGGAAGTATCGGCCCGGAGATCAGTAATGGCCTGCCTGTGTGCCCCTTCCACCTGAGAGACAAATTCCTGGAGGTCTGCTTTAGTGGGCAGGGACCAGAGGACGGCTTTCAAGTCCCATTCTGGGTCTTCCCCATCAGATGTGGCAGTGTCTGAGTACCCCGATCTCGGGGATCCAACCGGGCCTTGGGGGTCACCGTCTAGGAAGAGTGAGGGGATCGGTGTGGGGCGAGGCATACCTGAGGGCGAGCCGGCAGCATGTGTACTGCCGGGCGCCATCTTGGCTGTGGCCCGGTCGCATGTCCGCCGATCGCGGAGGAAGGGTTCCAGCGACCCCCTCGGCAGTTTCGGGGTCTTTGGCAGCTTTGTGGGGGTCTTTCGCTTCCCTGCCATGGTTCAGTGATAGCTGGCTTGCTGGAGTCAGGTCGGATGGGTGCGGATGCAGTGGGTCCAGACGGAGCTCAGCACAAGTGCGACTCTCCGCCATCGCGTCCAGGCCACGCCCTGATTTTATTTTTATATCCGTTTTTCCCCTCTGGGAGGATCAATAGGAACTGATATATTTCTTATAGATATATATTTTTCTACTTTTCTATTGCTGACAAATGGTTATGTGTCTATATAATTTATACGTCACTATTATTACTGGCTTGGCGATTTAAAATATTTTACAACAGTTATTATATTTAATTTACTGGAAGTTGATACCTTCCTTCGGGAAGTACTGAGGTGCGCTTATTTAATTTATTTTCACATATTCTTCTTGTAAAGACTGAAAATTGTAGCACTGTCATTTCTTTGTCATGTATTTTTCAGTCAATACAGAATTTAAAAAAAACATTGACACCAAAAGTGGAAAGGTATCTCAGTGATCAGGGCTGTACATGGACTTTCAACCCACCTCACTCAGAAAACTGTCAGTGCTCCTTCTGGAGACTTCAACAATAAGGACTTTCTGTCCTTCTGGGGCAGGTGGAGGAACCAATACTTTTTCACCTTATAACCATTCAGAAAATGGCAGGAGAACAAACCTAATTTAAAGAATGGTGACATTGTTCTTGTAAAGGACTACCAATCTCAAAGAAATGAGTGGCCTCTAGGTCTTGTCACCAAAACTCAGAAAGGTTAATGATAAGGTTTCCAGAAACAAAGAAACAGAATTGCTCCTCAGATCAGTTTCTAAACTAGTCTTGTTGTTTTCTTCCGAAAATCAAAATAGTGGTATCCGTTGATACCAGGCAGGGAGTGTTCTGCCCTCAGGCAGGATAATATTGACTTACCTACCTGCCATGTCAAAATTGGCCACAAGATGGTGATAAAGAAAATATACACAATGGGACACCTGCCTTTACACGCACATGAACTTTAATGCCATCCCAGTCTTAGTCCGTAGGGTTCAATATTGAGTTGGCCCACCCTTTCCCGCTATAACAGCTTCAACTCTTCTGGGAAGGCTGTCCACAAGGTTTAGAAGTGTGTCTATGGTATGGTTTAACCATTCTTCCAGAAGCAAATTGGTGAAGTCAGGTACTGATGTTGGATGAGAAGGCCTGGCTCTAATTCGTCCCAAAGGTGTTCTATCGGGTTGAGGTCAGGACTCACGGCACACACCACAAATTACATTTGTTTGCTGATGATATTGTTTTCATGCTAACCAACCCAGTTTCTTCTCTGGCGGCGGTGCAGAGGGCTATCCAAAGGTTTAGCCAGATATCATACTATAAAGTAAATGACTCCAAGTCCAGTATGCTCAACCTGGGAATCTCTCCAGACATCCAGAAGGATCTTTCCTCTTCTTTTCCGTATAAGTGGAGTGAAGGTTCTCTTTCCTACATGGGCATACAGCTAACGTCCCGAACAACTGACTTGTTCAAAGTAAACTACTTCCCATTATTGACATCTCTTCCCTGGAGAGTTCCTCAATTTATCTAAGCAGGAACTAACGTGGTCGGGGCGTTTAGCAGCATTCAAAATGGTGATAGTCCCTCATATATTGTATCTGTTTCGTACCGTCCAGATTGGTCTCACAGATATGTTCTTCAAAAAGTTACAATCCATAGTGACTAGATATATTTGGCAAGGTAAAAAAAAGCTTGGTGCTCACATTCCCACCTAATTAAGCACAAGAGGGTGGGATGGATGGGTTTTGGTGGACTTGAGAGACTAAGGTCCTCCTTCGGTATTCAATGGTGTGAGATTGAGCGGTCCTTGGTACCTGGGAATAACCTGTTTAACTATGCGGTTGGAAGTGTGTGGCCTGATTTTCCCAAGACCCAGATTTCACCCTCAATAGCTATTTCTGTTAAAACCTGGAGACTGCTTAATACACCAATGTGCAAACAGGAGGTGATGGTAACTGTACCTGTGCCCCTTGCAACATGTGAATTGGTTGTTCCAGATCTTTCCCTTCACTCTTGGGTGTCCAAAGGTATGATATACGTGTCTGACCTCTATAAACATGGGACCTTCAAATCATTCAACGAGTTGGTAAATCAGTACAGGTTGACTCGACAAGAGGTATATGGATATTCATGGGTTAAACACCTGATCTCCACTGCCAGAGTAGTGGAGACACCCCTACCTGCTGCAATATGGGAGTTCTACTCGAACCCCCATGTTAAGCGCCGGGGTATTTCCCTAATTTACGGAGGTACAAGCTATACATCCTCTCAATGGTGTAAAGCGATTCAGTCCACTCACACAGTGACTAAATGTGTTAATCTATGGGAATTGTCTCAAGAAATCACTCTGAGATGGTATTTGACCCCCTACCGCATGTCTAGGATATCTCCTCCTAACTCCAATCTGTGCTGGAGAGGTTGTGGCCCTTAATGTGGGCTCATACCCTGTTCCTTATATGGGCATAATATATATAACGTGATTGATTTTTGCATAAGGGCGAGTTGAGGGGGAATGTCATATGTTATCTGTCTGATTTTCGTACAAAGTATAATGTGTACACAGACTGACTTGATCGCTTATGTGTTGACATATACTGTATGTACATTGTAATTTGCCTTTCTTTTCTTTTTGTATTCCTGTGAAACATTTAAAAAAAAATCTAAACTTTTAAAAAAAAAAAAAGAAAAGAAAAGTGTGTGGTTACTCTTCCCAAACAATACCAGACCCTTTAGGTCTGGTAGGAAAGTTGGAGGGACCCCATTTAAAAAAGAAAAAAAGTGTGGGGTTCCCTCTAAAAGTCATACCAGACCCTTTAGGGTCAGATTCGCTAAACACTGGGCGCCTTGGAATACATATACATCTATACATCTGTTGCAGGGACTACTGCACGAACATGGGACCTCAAGTTACAATTTTTTTTTAAAAGTGCGTGGGGTTCCCCCTCAAAGTCATACCAGGCCCTTAAGGTCTGGTAGGAATTTTAAGGAGGAACCCCACCCACAAAATTGGGGAAAAAAAGACATGGGGTCCCCCCTAAAATTCCATACCAGACCCTTGATCCGAGCATATGCTTGGCAGTGCAGGAAAAGGGCCACATGCCTGGCCACATGCCCTCAGCACTGGGAGGGTCCTTTTCCAGGGTCACCCCGTGCCGATGGGGACAAGGGCCTTTTCCCCACATGCCCTGGAGCATTGATTTTGGAGGTGCAGGCCGGGGACTTATTCGCATCAGGGTACCACTTTAATAAAGGGGCACTCAAATGCGCACCCCCTTGTGAATTTATCGTCGTAGACTAGTGCTATTGTTAAAGCAGCTTTAATTTAGCTTGTTCCAGACATTACAAGCATACAAGCAACCCATTCACTAAAGGGTTAAATAAAAGTTTTTAAAAAGAGGCCAGACTTTTGAAAAAATTATTTAATTGAAAAAAACAAAAGACCTGTTTTTGATAAGTCTTTTATATAAAAAAAATGGATCCACTGATGTAATCCAGGGTCAATCACGATGTCCAGCATTGTCCACGCCGATGACAACTCGACAAAATAAAACAAGAAGAAATAAAAAATGTTTTCAACCCGACACCCGCCGACCCGCCCTCTTGCGATGAACTCCCGCCCCAGACCGGCATTCTGACAGATGCTGGCCAAATGTAAACACTTGGGTGGAGCTAGCAGTGACAGCTAGCTAGCTCTGCCCAACTGTTTACAGTTGTATGGCATCTGACAGGTGAGCCATGATTGGGCATGGTCATTATTACTTTGCCCAATCATGGGCACAGAGTACTGTGCCCTGATTGGGCAAAGGCTTGCACCTGACCTGTGGTCAGGTGCAAGGCTTTAGCCAATCAGGGCTCACAAGGCACTGTGTGGTGCACAGTGCCTTGTGGGGAGCTTGGCGGGCAAACAGCCCTCCGAACACCCTGCAGTTTGTGTGTTCGCCTAACACACAAACTGCCAATGTTCAAGTCGAACTCTTGCTCGACTCGAACATCGAACTCATACCGTCTTATGATACAGCACTGAGCCCTTTCAAACAAATCATCAGTTCAGTCAGATGAATCATTTCATTCATTTCACTGAAAAGAAACAATGCAAAAGAAAGATTCCTTCATGAACTGGACATCACTATTCTACACAGCCAGCGGCATTAACGGCTCTTGCTATCACTCTGACAGCTTTTGTTTCTAAAGTTTCAGCAACAGAAATTTAACAAATAAAAATGATATATTTAACCCCTTCCGGGCCGGCCGTAGTATAAAAACGGCCGGCCCGGAGATCTCTAGATCTGAGCGGGCGTCTTTAGACGTCCGCTCAGACACGCCCCCTTGCGCGATGTAAGTTCCCCCCCCCAAAACAATGTAAAGTAACACATAAAAAATAATTTAAAAAAATACAAAAAAAATTGAAGTCCCCACCCATACATACACGCATACGTGCAAAAACGACAATTGCGCCCATTACGCTGCACATGTTACATATCGCCAATATTATCATTAATATAAAAATTAACCCATTACAATGAATCTGCATCTGCATCTGCATCTGAGCTGCAGATTTGTTTTTGACCTTAAGGGGTCAATGTTTTTTTTCAACCCCTCATAACAGTGATGTTCAAAGTATGTTGAAATCCTAGGGATGTGAGGTTTTTCCAAATAAAGGACAAATAAATGAATGTATTTAATGCATTTTTTTAGGTGTGCTATTTTTATAAAAAATACTACAAATCCAAACTGGGGAAAAATGTTTTCTTTTTGTTTTTTCCTCAATTTTTTTTAGGTACACATTTGTGATATAGACTTATAGCCCTATCTGTCCTATAATAAAATATATAAACTGCTCAAAAAAATTAAAGGAGCACTTTGAAAACATATCAGATCTCAATGGGGAAAAATATCATGCTGGATATCTACTGTATTCTGGACTCCATAATGTGTTAGGAATGAAAGGATACCACATCATTTGATGGAAATGAAAAATTATCAATCTACAGAGGACTGAATTCAAAAACACCACAAAAATAAAAGTGAACAAATGATGCAGCAGGCTAGTCCATTGTGCTTAAATTTCATTGCAGCAACTCAAAATGGTACTCATTAGTTTGTATGGCCCCCCACGTGCTTGTATAGATGCCTGACAACATTGGAGCATGCTCCTAAAGAGACGACGGATGGGGTCCTGAGTTATCTCCTCCCAGATCTGGACAAGTGCATCACTGAGCTCGTGAACAGACTGAGGTGCAAACTGGCAGAGTTGGATGGACCGAGACATAATGTCTCAGAGGTGTTCTATTAGATTCATGTCAGGCGAGTGTGGGGGCCATTTGATGGTATCAATTCCTTCATCATCAAGGAACTGGCTGCATACTTTCACCACATGAGGCCGGGCATTGCCGTACACCAGGAGGAACCTAGGGCCCACTGCACCAATGTAGGGTCTGACAATGGGTCCAAGGATTTCATCCCAATACCTAATGGCAGTCAGGGTGCCATTGTCTAGCCTGTAGAGGTCTGTGCGTCCCTCCATGGATATATCTCCCCAGACCATCACTGACCCACCACCAAACCGTTTACGTCTGTCACATGTGCTCAGGATGAACCTGCTCTCATCTGTGAAAAGCACAGGGAAGACCTGTCAATTCTGGTGTTCAATGGCAAATGCCAATTGACCTCCATGGTGCCGGGCAGTGAAGTCTGTTTCTGATTGTTGGATCAGAGACATTCACACCAATGGCCTGCTGGAGGTCATTTTGTAGGGCTCTGGCAGTGCTTATCCTCTTCCTCCTTGCACAAAGGAGCAGATACCCGTCCTGCTGATAGGTTAAGGACCTTCCACGGCCATGTCCAGCTCTCCTAGAGTAACTGCCTGTGTTCTGGAATCTCCTCCATGCTCTTGAGACTGTGCTGGGAGACACAGCAAACCTTCTGGCAATGGCACGTATTGATGTGCCATCTTGGAGGAGTTGACATGTCTGTGCAACCTCTATAGGGTCCAGGTATCGCCTCATGCACCAGTAGTGACACTGACTCTAGCCAAATGCAAAACTAGTGAAAAACAGTCAGAAAAGATGAGTATGGAAAAAAATGTCAGTGGCCTCCACCTTTAAAACCATTCCTGTTTTGGAGGTCATCTCATTGTTGCCCATCTAGTGTACTTTCATTAACACCAAAGCAGCTGAAACTGATTAACAACCCCCTTTACTACTTAACTAACCTGATCAATATCCCAGGAGTTTAATTGACTTGATGCTATACTCTGATTAAAAAGTGTTCCTTAAATTTTTTTGAGCAGTGTATAATATGTGTGGGTACACTTAGTAAGAAAGTTTATTACTGACGTGGAAGAATCACACAGCAAAAATGTCAAAAGTGTGTCAGTCATTAACTAACAGAAACTGAAAACAAGCTCAGTCATGGAGTTAATTAATTTGTATATTTGGTACTCCACTTTTTGTTGCTTGCATATTCTTTTGGGTGTCACTTTTGAAGGGTTTTTTTTTGTCTGCCAAAAAATATTTGAGTGTCTATACTTCTTCAGTTACACATTTAATATTTATATACATGCATGTGACTAACATGACATAATCCTCATTTTGTATATAGTTATATCTGAAAAAAAAAATTCTTAGACCTTTTAACATACAATAAATTCAAAACACAGATGTGAGGAGAAAAAGTATGCTGCAATTTGCCAAACTGTGAAAAACAACAGGAAAGACTGACACTACAAATGGAAGGAAAAGTGGATTACCTTTTGGTCTTAAGAAGTGCATTTCTCTTGTCTTTCCTAACTGTGATACAGACTGTGAAAATGTGTGCAACAGAATGTTTAGTATGCTCTTGCTGGTAACAAGCAATTAATAAGAATGTCTAGATCTTACGATTATACTAACTGTTTGTATTGTCTGGAACAAGCTAAATTAAAGCTGCTTTAACAAAAGCACTAGTCTACGACGATAAAACGAAAGACACAATCATGTGTCTCATCAAGCTGAGACAATTTTCTACTTAACAGCAAGCAAATGAATACTTTAGCAGCAATCAACTTCTGTGGTTCCATGTTTACAATAATGCAGTGTTTTGCCAGATTTATACTTATAAAGGGAAATTCTAGAACTTTTCAGGCAATGCAAAAGTGGTAAAACCACCACTTTCTTATGTTTATATTGTTAGTCACATTAGGAAAGCATATGTAAATGATGTAAATTATAAGGTAATATGTTAGCAGCATATGAAAACAGTAAATAAATAAAAAGATGACTTACATTTAAGTGACACTAAACTCAGAAGTTAAATCTTAAAATGCATGCAAAGTGACCTTACTCTTAACAAAAAGCACTTTAAGAGCAATGAGTCTTTCTAAATCTATAGAAATCATGCACTAGTAATACCAAGGATATTTATTGATGTTGTATTAGTGTTAACATTATGGCAAAGGGGTTTACTTCCCAATTTGCCTTTGGTTTAGATGGAATCTTGCTATACTTGAAATGCCCATCCACTGACATGAAGGGGAAATCTTGCTATACTTGAAATGCCCATCCACTGACATGGAGGGGAAATGTGGAACACTAAAAGGGGGTCAGATGCAATAAAAAAAAAAAACAAGCCCTGTTATGAATGTGGAACTTGTTTGCTTTAGTTATCAAGAGGGCTTGAAAACCAATGAAAGAACAGCAAATATGTATGATATTCTGTGTTCAAGTTGTCCACTCACCCAAAAAAAATTAAAAATGTCTGCTTTAGAGCAAGTTATATCAGATGAGACAATTGCAAGGGTGGTTACATTATAGCTACTGAGTGTAAAGAAGGAATTTGACAAATGGGTGATGTCTACCACATTTATTAAATGTACATTTCATACATGTGTTTGGCTTGAGATTTGCCAGGATGGTGGGTTCTAACCTGTGCCATGTGTACCCAGGGGTATTTTTCTAAAGTGCAATTATAGCTCATTATATAGTGTATTATAGCTTATTAAATTCAGTATACATATTTAAATATAAATTAGGAATTACATATAGAGAAATGCCAATATAGGAGACATACCACTGCAAATATTAACACACGCAATTAAAAATGTATGTGCCAAAAATGATCAGTTAAACCATGAACTGTTTTTTCACCATAACTTTTGTTTTGTATTGGCATTTTGAAATACCAAAGCAAGATAAATAAGAGATAAAATAAAGGTTTTAGTGCAGAATAACACTTTTGGGAGTTAAAAAGTTCATTTTCATGGACATCTGTACATCAGACCAAAAAGGGGGAAAAATGAGGAGGAAAGAGGGATTTAGTTCTAAATGAGAGGCAGTCCCACCAAATGATGGACAGTTGGGAAGTATGAATAAGCAGGGTATGAATAACCAAACACAACTACTCCAGCTTTGTTCCAGGCAGCCAGAACAGAGTTAATAAAATATTTCTGTCATATTATCAGTTGCAAGATGTTACTTTATCAGAATTACATGTTTTTACCTCCCTTTTAATATTTTGAAAGTTATGATGTACTTCTTAAATTTTGTGAACTGTTTCCATACATTTGTGCAGTGAAAACAACATAAACATTAATAGCTCAAGGCCTTGTTCACACCAGACACAGTGCGTTCCAGCCCGATTCTGACCAGAGCGCACTGCATCGCATTGCGGCCGGCTCACTATGTTGTGGGGCAGTCGGGGGCGTGGCGGTCCATTGAAGTGAATGGTACTGCAGCCACATCCTCTGGCCGCAATGCGATCGGCCATACGAGAATGCAAGTCACATTATGCCTGCGGTCTGGTCCGAACAAAATAGTGCTTGCAGCATAATGTGCCGTTATGATGCAGTTCGTTCTGGCCAGAATCGTGCCTGAACACACTGTGTCTGGTGTAAACGAGGCCTTAATGTACTATTTTTTCAAAAACCTATGTGTATAATCTTTGCTGCAGCTGGAAATCATGTGTTACACAAGCTCTATAGTGGTTAGTAAAACATATGTATTCTTTGCAGCCTAAATCTATCCTAAGTCTTATTTAAGATTGGAAATCTGTCTTGGCTGATAAATGTATAGCTAAAACATTAAAATCATAGGACCATGCAAAATGCAACTGCTCAGAGGCATTTCGATTTTCGCTAGCTCTAACTAAGGAAACCTGGCATTTCTCATTATTAGAGCTAACAGATTGCAAAGGTACTCATTCCACAAGTAGCAAAAAATATTTTCAGCATTCATCCAAATTAAAACAGAAGACATATAATATGGATCAGATTTTTTGTCACTAACAGCATTTGTTTTTACTCTGACACACATTAAATGTTTGAATTAGAAACAATTTAATACATAAAGCTAAATAAGTTTTTTGTATGACAAATGAATGGCTGAACAAAAATATTGGTATTGGCAGCAGAAGCCTAATGGGTTCCCTAAAACATACAGATCTTGTACCTTTTAGTGTTCGGCCAGCAATCTTTTTTTTACCAAGCAACAGGCTCTCACAGCCGGGAGAGTGAGATGGAGAGTCCTGAGCATTAGTTAGCTCACACTGAAAAAAGACCTGTAAACGCTAAGACAAATTAATGAGGTCTGGCTACTAAGTAAGGTGTAGACTTAGGAATGGAGGCATTTTACACCAAAGTACTACAAAGACTCTGGGGCTGCAGGACCGAGGCAGAAGTAAGATTCTGAGAAAACAAAAAGTTTGTTTTCTCCAGGTCAGACATGAGCCCTGGAGCCCCTCACCGTGTATTATTATTCAGTACATTGTGGAGAGTAAGCCCGGGGCAGTGCTAAGAGGGTGTAAAGGTGGCCATACACCTTACAATTATCTGCAGATTTTCTGTGGTCAGATGGAAAAAGTGCAACAGATTGGCCCAGGTGCAGATTACTCCATCCACACAGTTAAGTGTAGATGGAGGAATCTGTTGCACCTTTTCCATCTGACCACAGAAAATCTGCAGATAATTGTAAGGTGTGTGGCCAGCTTAAATTTGTAAAGACAGGTGCTTCCCTTTCAGACCTGCCTATTAAGCACGTGTGAGCTCAGAGAGAATTGATGTTGGAGAAAGAGAATGAAGGCTCTCTGTAAAGGTGCCCATACACCGCTCGATTCTCGTACGAGAATCGCGGGAAATCCTGCGATCGTACAAGAATCGAGCAGTGTGAATGAAGACGTGCGACCGTTTCTACTGTACGGTCGCACGTCTTTTGTCTAAGGAGCACGCTAGAAAACCAGCC
>NW_017308505.1:154585-156419 GCF_000935625.1 Nanorana parkeri
TTTTCCATCTGACCACAGAAAATCTGCAGATAATTGTAAGGTGTGTGGCCAGCTTAAATTTGTAAAGACAGGTGCTTCCCTTTCAGACCTGCCTATTAAGCACGTGTGAGCTCAGAGAGAATTGATGTTGGAGAAAGAGAATGAAGGCTCTCTGTAAAGGTGCCCATACACCGCTCGATTCTCGTACGAGAATCGCGGGAAATCCTGCGATCGTACAAGAATCGAGCAGTGTGAATGAAGACGTGCGACCGTTTCTACTGTACGGTCGCACGTCTTTTGTCTAAGGAGCACGCTAGAAAACCAGCCAAAAATCGTACGATTTTCGGCTAGTTTGAACGGTGCTCGGGAGACAAATGCCGAACGGGCCGGTGTGCGCACGCGCACACTGCCCGTTCAGCATTGCAGTCATCGGAAGCCCGCCCCTCAGGGGGGTGGGCTTGCGATGATCAAGAGTACGATCTGCCTGTCCAAGATGGGCAAATCGTACGTTTTTTTAATCACTTTACAACCATCGCAAGACTAAGGTCTTGCGATGGTTGTAAAGTGTATGGCCACCTTAACTGGTAGGAAGGAGGACAATCATGCTGAAAGCCAGCGTGAGCTTGGAAACAACTCAATAAGCTCAGGGGTGTCCAATTTTCAGTTTGGAATGGTTTGCTGTTTTGCCCTTTCTGGTGAAGTTAAGGCCCTTTTGTACTATTTTTGCTGAAAAAGCAATTTTTGTGTTTTTATGCAAAATAAAGTCATTGGGGCTGATTTACGAAGCCCAACACGCACACGCGCAGGCTGCGTGCGCGTTTTAACCCGCAAAAATGCATTTACTTTACAATGTCCACACTGTCGTGCATGCACTGATGTTACTCTAAGGAGGAAGCCACAGTCACCTCAAACTCCCCTTCCCTGACTCGAGTGCATGCGATGGGTTCATAGCCGCACCAATCCCCCCCCCCCCTCCCCCTGCGTACTTTACAATGTCCACACTGTCGTGCATGCACTACACTTGGAGATGCCCTAGAATGCATAGGCCTGTGGACACTTGCATTCCAAGGAATAGCACTGAAAGCCATCTCCTACAGTGGCATCACGGGAATGCAATGTTCAGGCCAAACGCATGTCCATCGCATGCACTCGGATGCTCCATGCATTCTCTGTGTAACCCATGTGTGTGGAAGGGGGGGGGAGGGAGAAGAGAACATGATTGCACCCGAATGTCTGATAACAGGACTATGGCCGTGTCAGGGCCGCCTCAGGCTCATAACCAATGCACTGTCCAGAGGCTCTGATGTTACTCTAAGGAGGAAGCCACATCAAACTCCTCTACCCTGACTCGAGTGCATGCGATGGGTTAATGTGCACCTGTTTCCCACATGCTGATTAGGCAGATTACCACCAAATGGTTGAACACGCCTCCAACAGACATTACATAAGGCTCACACTGGTTCATGACTGGTTTCTTCTCATGCATACTGACATGTATGTGTGCAGGACACTCTGCTAGAAACTGAGTTCTCATATAGGAAATGTGTGTAATTTATTGTCATATGTTGGTTTTCATCTGATGTGACTTGGGTTCAAAAATGTTTGTTTGCTCTTATGATATGTCCAGGTTATCATTTTCAGTGTGCACTCCTCACCGTCTCCTAATTATGAAAACATTGCTTGCCTTGTCTGTGTTCCTTTTTCATGAGTAGGAGGTTTGAGCCTTAACACTTTTAGATTGTAAGCCCTCACGGGCAGGGCCCTCCTTACCATCTTGTCTTAAATTGTATTGTGACTGTAATGTCTTCCTTATATTGTAAAGCGCTGTGCAAACTATTGGCGCTATATAAATCCT
>NW_017308505.1:157641-188935 GCF_000935625.1 Nanorana parkeri
GGGGGGGGAGCTAAGGCATTTTTGGGGGTTCATCATCTTGTGCAGAGTGTCAAAAATGTCATGTTTTTAATGTATTATTAGCATGTACATGCCTGGATATGAGCGCAATACACGCGCGAGATGAGAATATATGCGCGCATATACGACCACTTGTGCGCAGGATTTTCGCAGGTGAATATGTACCATTTGGAACCCATTCACAACAGCATATAAATAATGTACACATTTCGATTTGTGTGATTGGCATATATGTATTGTTGTTATATTTTTGTGTCTGTAGATTTATCAGTTTTCTGATTTTGGCCAGGATGTTTGCATTGCTGTATGTGGATTAATTCTACTCACTTGATGCAGGATTTGAACCAGGGACATAGGTGTTGTGTGGCAGGTCCTCTAACCGCTCAGCCACTGGGCTTCCCTTTGCTGTTGGTTGTGGTGCTTGACAAAATCTGCTGCTAAATCTGTACATTCAGAGCTGTAAACCCTGATGCACCTGTTCCAGAACTGGTTGCAATCTGAGGAGCTGATCCCAGGGCCGGATTTCCCACAAGGCCAACCGAGGCCCAGTGAGAATGTACAACAGGGAAGCCACTCATTCGTTTACAAGTGATTTCGGTGATATCACCGACATCTCTTGTATGCAGTCTGATTGTCCCTCCTCCCCCGCCACCCCCCAATGGCTACCTCTCTCCCCGCCGGCCAGAGATCCTCTCTTCAGGATGGAGAGCCGGGAGCAGAGCGGCAAATTTCAATTCTCAGCTTTCCTCCGTGTGAACAGTGAAACGGGAGAGCTGCACTCGCAACCTTCCCCTCTCAGCTGTCAAAGGAGTTCCAGCACAATGCTGTGCTAAAACTCCTGTATTGGAGGTGACAGGTTCAATAAGCATAAGATTGATGTACGTAAGAAGAAATTTGAGCCTGCAGAGATTGACTCGGTTCCACTAGCGGTGTTTGCAGGTGTAGAAGCTGAGGTCACCTGTGCCAGACCTTGGAAGGCTCTTGATAAAATTTACAGTCCTGAACGGTGAGCCACAGCAACCTAGGGTGCATGGACAGTTCCCACGTTTTGCTTGGAATTATAATCTGTTGTGCAGGGGTACTATGGAATGTGACAAGATATTGAGCAACTGGTGGAGAATAAAGCCTTAGCCCTTTCTGTGCCTAACATTATTTGAAACAGATTTTTTTCTTAGGCAACAAGGGTAACATTATACACAGTATATCACTAAAAATAAAAAAATAAAAATACAAAAATGTACATGGTGCTGTTTGCACAATTAATGTGTTCTTTGTGTCTTTGTTTCTTATCCACACTTTAACGCCACACATAACTGAATTTCCCTCCATGGTGTATTCAGATGTATTCAAACATTATTATTTAATGATAAACACTAGGATTTTATTATAGAACATTGTTATCACTAAAGGGGTTATTCACTATTGAGCCGAAAGATCCAGCCCTAGTTGTGGCTGATCCTTCGGCTTTCTTCGGCTGTCAGTCGAACCGAAGCACTGCTGTCTGGGGTATTCAGAAAAGCCTGTACAGCAGCCAAAGGTGGCCGAGCAGCTCAGCCGAGCCGTAGGCATATGCTTCGGCTCGACTGAGCCAAGGTGACAGGCGAAGCGGGGCAAATGCCCTACCGAAGGCCGACCATTCGCCCCGCAAATGACAGCTGGCGGAGCCAGCCATAATCTCACAGCTCGCTCCGCCCAGTTCTAATGACAGATCAGCATCCCCAAATGGCCTGGGCACGCTGATCTGTTATTAAACAATAACAACTGGGCAGAGCAGGCCGTGACGTTACAGGCCAGCTACGCTCAGTTGTTATTCATTGTCCGAGACCTGCTAGAAGACTCTAGCAGGTGCCGATCAATAGGAAACAGTTGGGCGGAGCTAGCTGTCATAATTGTTTATAATTTTTTTTTCTTCTTTACAATATTTTTATTTGTTATTTTCCTATTTATTTACATTTAAAAATAATTTTTCAACTCTTTTTTTCCATTTATTTTCTTTTTTTTTTTTTTATTATTTCGGTTTATTGGATTTTCCAGGTAATATACAAAACATACAATACAATAACAGGGGGTGGATTAACCGTGCAATCGATATATAACAGTATTTAGTGAGTCAATACCCCGCGTGTCGGACAGACACTAACAGGGGGGAAGGAAATGACACGGGGAGGGAGGAAGGATTGGGGGGGGGACAAGACAGGGTGGGGTAAGGAGGGGTGTTAGTGAACTTGCTCTATGGTTCCTTAGCTGCTATATACATGAAGGTTCAAGGCTTAAGCGTTATTCGGTTGTGCTCAATCACACAGTGTATGGTCAGGCTGGGTGTTATCCTGTGCGTTTGGCTATGTAGCCACAAAGTAAACATATAAATACAATACGAATGAACAATACGGATAAACCCCAGGACCCCCAGACGTGTTATCCTCTCAGGAATAGGAACATATCAGCTCTCACCAGGGCGAGGCTCATTTCCTCGTTGACCCTCTTAGATCATACCTCTATGTCGAGCAAGTGAGAACGGTAAGTAGCAGAGTCCTGGAAGGCCAACCAGCATGCCCATTTTTTATAGAATGTAGAGTACGAGTCCTTGGAGGTGTATAACAATTCCTCCATCAGTTTGATATTGTCCACTTTCCGAAACCAGTCTTGCATGGAGGGAACATTGGCAGATCCCCAACATCTCGGTATGAGAGACTTGGCCGCATTCAACAGGCATGGGACCACGGATTTCCGGTAGGTTCGCAGGGAGTCAGTGGTAAGGTGAAACAAAACCACCCAAGGATCTCTCGGAAGCTGCTCACCACTGATATGGTTAATAAGCTGAATCAAAGGCCTCGGAGACGCAGGTTGTTCCTGCGGTTTCTGTTCTCCTGGTCCTCGATCTTGTACAGCGCTTGGCGAGTGTGGAGCCAGGATAGCTTACCCTGATGTTGGAGCTCTCGGATCGCTTGTGTGTGTTCATCCAGGCGGTCTTCCGCGGCCTCCACGCGGTGCAGCGTGTGCGAGAGTTCGGACCTGAGCGCCGTCAGGTCCGACTTAATAGAGGTCTCCAGGCGAAGAAACATCGCCGACAGCTCCCGCTTGGTCGGCATGGATCGTGCCAAGGTGCGCATCGACAGTTCGGAGCCATCATCCGAGCCCTCCGCCTCCGACTGGGCCGAGGTATCATCCCTTCCAGGCCGGTGATGGTGGGTAGAGGCCTTCGCAGGCCGCGCTGGCGAGAGGGTTGGAGGCGCGTGCAGGGCCGCACGATCATCCGGCGGGGATTCCGCTGCCCACAGGCGCTTGAGTGAGCCCGCGTGCGGCCTCTTGGCTGAGGCCGACTTTTGGCCTCTTTTCCCCCCCATGAGGATAGTAAGGGAGTCCGGCGAAGTGTCCTTGTGTCACGAGCAACTCGGGGATGGAGCGGGAGCTTCAATTACACACGTCCAGCCGCCGCCATAGGTAAGCCACGCCCCCCTTCCATTTATTTTCTATTCTGCTCGGTACCACAGAGGTACGGAGCAGAATAGCCAAGCCAAATGCCGCTCGGTGGCATTTGGCTAATTACTCACTGCCGTTCGGCCCCTCTGAGAATAGGGGTGAATGGCAGCGAGTGAGCTGCCGGAGCTTTGGCTCAGCTGATCCAGATGTTGAATATAAAATGATTGGATTGGCTGAGTCGAAGTCCCTCTGACTGAAGGCAACCATACAGAGCCGATGTACGGCTGAAATCAGCAGTACATGCCAGAAGTGAATAGCCAGACAGCATTCACTTAGGCTCGGTTATTCACTTAGCTGCCTTTGGCAGCTGGATGAATAACCCTATAAATGTAAACAAATCTTCAGGACCGGATGGGTTACATCCATGAGTACTCAAGGAACTTAGCCAGGTCATAGCCAGACCACTCTTCATAATCTTATATGGACATGTTAATGTCAGGTATAGTACTAGCTGATTGGCAGAAAGTGAATGTGGCACCAGTATCAGAGATGTGAGTTTTGTTTCATTACAACTTGAAATTCAGACAAATCTCTTTAAATTCAGACATTCGGATTAATCCAAATTTGCAAATTTGAATTTATCTGAATTTTGGATGCATTAAAATTTCTGAATTCTATGTATCCAAAATTTAGACTGCAGCTGAATTTCCAAATCAAATTAATCCATATTGTAACCAATACGATATTTTTTTTTTTACAGAATCGGGCCAGAACGCATCTGGTGTGAACGTGCCCTAAATATGAACTCCTGGAGCAAGGCAAAGCCATTAGAATAAAAGTTAAAGCATGAGAAAAAATAATATTAAAATGACACATCCAGTAAAAAGTGTTAAAAACTTACCTTTAAAAAAATAAACTGTGACAGTACCATAAAATTATTTTCTAAAATCAGGTCACATGATCCCAGTAAATGGAAATAGTTCAGTGCAATGTTAGTGTGGAATTACTTAGTGACAACACAACCTCTCAAAAAGCTTTACAATGGGGAAGTACTATGCAATCAATCAACCTGTATGAGGGGTGCAACCTGTATGAGGGGTGCACAGAGAGGTTGATGTAACTGGAAAGCATCATATCCAGAACACACAGTAGGGCTGGTTTATAATAGGTTAAAAAGCTGTTCACTTGAAAAGGGAATGTTTGTTTCACTTTGCAATCTACTTTGGAAAGTAAATCAATATAAAAGGAGATGAAAGAAGGTGTGAGCTCTAAATGCCCATTCATGTGTGAGGAAAAAAAATAAAGATTTCTGCTAACATATGATTGGCCAATTTAATCCAGCACAGCTTTATATTATTTACTAAGCTCAGTGAACATTCACTTTGCTAGGTGAACAATCTATATTACTCCAATAAACCAACCCCTCTGAGTTGAGGTGGTATAAAAATATATACCTGTATAGCAGAAACAATAAGCATAAACATGCTCAACTTAACCCTTTCCTTGCTGTGTATGATTGAAACTGCCATACTGCTAATATTCATGCCTGGTAAATGCTGTTATCAAGATCTTAAAAATTTGTATATATGGACAAACTTTACCTTCCTTTTGCCTTTGATGATCAAAGAGTTTTTCTTATCATTATAACTCTAACCTGCAGTCCTGGGAAGAGGAATCTAGAATGCATGTGTCTCTAATCAACTCCCATTAGATCAATTGGCTATCACACCCCCCTACCCCATCTCAGTATAAAGATGCCCATACTCCTGCCGATTATTGTACGATAATCGCGGGCGATCCCACAATCGTACGATAATCGGCAGGTGTATGGGCAGCATGCGACAGCATCTACTGTACGGTCGCACAACAAAAATTGTACGATTTTCGGCAGGTTGGTAGCGTGCTCGGAAGACGAAAGCCGCACGTGCCGGTGTAATTGCAATCATCGGCAAGCCCTCCCCTTACTGGGGAGGGCTTGCGATGATCGCAAGTACGATCTGCCTATCCAAGATGAGCAGGTCGTACGAAATTTTAATGACCGTACAACCATCGCACAACGAAAGTCGCGCAATGGTTGTAAGGTGTATGGGCAGCTTTAGTTTGCATGCACTTATGGGGGACAGCACAGTAAATATCTGATGATGTAAATCTCTGAAAAAGTATTGGGGTGCTTCTAAAAGCGGCATTTTAAAAGAAAACAGCAGCAACTACTCTTCACAAGAACTGCAAGTAAACTTTTTTTTCCAATGCTTTCCCTCTCCTACTCTGCTTCTAACTCCCTTTCTCCGTCTAACATGCTTTCTCTCTTCCTCTCCTTCCTATAATTGTAACCTCCATCTTGAAAATCTCATTTTTTCACCCATCTTCTCCCTCCAACTGCATATACATATCACCCTCCCTCCTGCCCTCACCTTGCTACTGCACCTATCAACTCCTGTCTATCCTGAACTCACATGCTGACAAAGCCTCCAGGACTTTAGAGCATGTGCACTGCTGTAAATCTAACTCTCATCTCATGTCCCTCACCTTCCTGCTTTCTGGGGACATCTCACCTAATCCTGGCCCCCCACAATCTAGATTTATTAAGCATACCCAACACCCTTCTTCCTCTGGCAGCAGCCGCAATTCAAGCAATCTCATTCCTGTACCTCTGCTCCCAAGAACCGCTCCCCCCTTCTCTTGTGCCCTCTGGAATGCCCACTCAGTCTGTAACAAGCTCACCTCCATCCATGACTTCTTTATCTCCAACTACTTTAACCTACTTGCTGTTACAGAAACTTGGCTTCAGGATTCTGACTCTGCCTGGCCAGCTGCCCTTTCCCATGGTGGCCTTCACTGGACTCACTCACCCAGACCCAGAAAGGTGCAGTTTGAATCCTTCTATCCCCACAATGCAATTTTCAAGTTCTTCCTACACCACCTTCTCTACTACTTCCCTCTTTTGAAGTTCATTGTAACGTTTGTTTTCCCCAGTTTCTCTGAGGATTGCTGTGCTTTATCAGCCTCCAGGACAAGTATCAAGCTTCCTCAACAGCTTCTCTGCCTTGCTAACCTACTTTCTCTCCTCTGAAACACTGTCTGTTATTCTTGGTGACTTTAATGTCCCTGTTAACGATAACACACCAGCAACCTCTCGGCTACTAAGCCTAACCTTTTCCTTAGGCCTAACTCAATGGACTAACACTTCTACTCACTCTAGTGGTAACACCCTTGATCTCATATTCTCCAACCTCTGCACTCCTTGTAATCTCACCAACAGCCCTTTTCCACTCTCTGATCCCAACCTTGTCAGTTTCACACTCTCCTTATCATTAAGCCCCTACCACTCCAACCAGCAAACCATTACCTGTAGAAACCTTTGCCATTTTAACCCTTCTCTTCTTTACTCTGCAACAGACCACCTTTATGACCAAAACACAACCCTTTCCTGCCTTGACCTTGCCACTTCTCTCTACAATAGCTTACTCTCCTTCTGTATGGACACACTTTCCCCAGTCACCACTTACAGAATCAGGCCCTTTCCACTACAGCCTTGGCAGACAGATGACACTAAAAGACTTAGAAGACATAGTCGTACTCTGGAGCGACTATGGAGTAAATCCAAATCCCTGCAAGACTTCACCCTATATAAATCCACCCTCCAAAAATACAGTACCTGCCTCCACACAGCCAAGCAGACCTATTTTATCACACTCATTAACACCCTTTCATCCAGTCCCCATCAACTGTTTTCTACCTTTAACTCCCTACTTCATCCCCCGCTGCCTCCTCCAACCAACTCACTGCCCAGGAGATTGCCAATCACTTAAAAAGACAAGATTGATGCAATGTGCCATGATACTGCCACTGTCCAGACATCCACTCTGAATACACCCTGTCTACCACCATGCTCAATACTCTCTTCATTTGATTCTGTTACTGCAGACAAAGTTGCTACTCTTTTATCCAACAACCACCTAACTACCTGCCCCCTGGACCCCATCCCCTCACAACTATTCCCTCTAACTCTATTCTACAATCTCTTACTCATATCTTCAATCTCTCCCTTTCTACTGGCATCATCCCTACCCCTCTAAAACAAGCATTGGTGAACCCCATTTTAAAAAAGCCCTCAATGGGGCCCACCAGTTGACCAATTTGAGACCCATCTCCTTGCTCCCATTTGCCTCCAAACCCCTTGAATGCCTGGTCTACAACGGCCACCTTACTGCTAACAAACTCCTCAACCCCTTTCTGTTGGAACTTCTTGCACAGCCTCACAGAGAAACACAAGCACATCGCCTGATATGCATGCTGCTCATGGCTTGAAAACAGGATGAAGTCACAGCTTTATTCTCTACCTTATTCAATACAACAGAGAATATACCATAGATACTGTATAACATAACTTATAAACACTGCCTTCTACGGACCGAAAATGTAGACTGCAGGAGTTAGTGCAATAGATACAATAATATGTATTCTAGCACTTTCAATCTGGCTTTCGTCTGCAACACTCCACAGAAACTGTCCTTTTAAAATGTACTAATGATCTACTAACTGCTAAAACCAAAAGGCCATTACTCTATACTCATACTCTTGTACTTTTCTGCTGCTTTTGATACAGTTGACCACTCACTCCTCCTCAATAAACTCTAAACCCTTGGCCTTCAAGATTCTGTTCCCTCATGGTTCACCTCCTACATATCCCAGCGCACCTTCAGTGTCACCTATAACTTTTGTTGTTGGGCCTCTTCTGTTCTCCATCTACACCACCTCCCTGGGTCAATTGATAACCTCCCATGGCTTCCAATACCATTTCTACACTGACAACACCCAAATATATCTCTCCACCCCTCAGCTAACTCCTCACACATCACTAATTTACTCACAGACATATCAACATCGATGTCACACCACTTCCTCAAACTAAATCTGTCCAAAACTGAGCTTTTAATATTACCTCCTCTCTGGGTCCTCTCCCCAGACTTCACCATCACAATCAACAGCACTACAATTAGCCCCTCCCATCAAACCAGTGTGCTCGGCGTGATCCTCGAGTCTCATTTTTCCTTTCCACCCCACAACCAATTACTATCCAAATCTTGCCAACTCAACCTCCATAACATTTCCAAAATTCGTCCTTTTTTAACAAATGACACAGCAAAGCTTCTTATTCACTCTCTTTTAATATCTCGCCTCGACTACTGTAACTCCCTCCTTGTTGACCTACCACTAAGCAGGCTATCGACCTTCAGTCTATCTTGAACGCTGCTGCCAGACTCATCCACCTTACCAACCGATCAGCATCCGCCGCCCTCCTCTGCCAATCGTTCCACTGGCTCTCACTTTCCCAACATATAAAATTAAAAATACTAACAATAACCTACAAAGCCATCTACAACTCTGCCCCAACCTACATCACCAGCCTTATCTCAAATTATCACCCTCGCTCCTCCTAAGACCTCCTGCTCTTTATCTCTTTTGTCTCCTCCTCGCATGCTCGCCTCCACCTATCTGTTCACTTATCTTCTACTCTGTCCAACTTTAGGCAATACTTGAAAATTCATCTTTTCAGGGAGGCCTATTCCAACTCGATGTAACAGTCTTTTCAGTTCCTCCATTAAATCATCCCAAACAGTTATTACCTTTTGTAATCACTTGCCCCTCCTACTAGATCATCGTAAGCTCTCACGAGCAGGGCCCTCCTACCTGCTGCACTGAAATTGTTTTGTTAACTGTATTGTTTCTCTCAGTTTTGTAAAACACTGCACACACTGTTGGCGCTATATAAATCCTGTTGTATAATATTAATAATAATAATAGTAATAATAATAAAATTTCACATGCTTAAACTTTTCTCAAATGAGGATTGAACTCATGCGGCTTTAAAACAACAAAAATTTGTTGAGATATTCAGAGGGATCATTAGTGGCTCAAATTAGTGAAAAAAATATTAAACCAATCTCAGCTCTATAAGGGTTATTTTATATTTTGACTGTTTAAATGTGTTGCAGTTAAAGAGAAAAAATTCAGGGATAGGGTAAAATTGTTTTCCAAGAAAAAAGCTGACCTCCTTTTAGAAATTCAGTGAACTTTGGCAAATATAATAGCCACCAGCAATGAACTAGAAAAACAATACCTTAAGATGGTCTGTTGATAACTATTGTATTTTTATTGTAAAACCATAAAAATGAAATATCAACACGCAGCAAAAAAAAAGAATACTTCATAAAAAATCTAGTTTAGTGTCTATGTGTCTGCAATGAAATGACACATAGTGATGAAAATAAAGTTCTGCAGCTCAATGCACAATAAGTAGCACAACTTAAAAAGGATTACGGGAAGGATGAACTGAAGCTCTATTATTGTATTTTAGATAAAAACACATTGGTAACAACATTTCCTAACCTGGAAAATAAAGAATATTCAAAACAAAACCCCCTTTTTTAATAAATACTTTATTTATGTAGCATTTTTAGAAACTGTACAAAAACATGCAAGAAAAACAAGATAAAAAGGGAAAGGGGATGAACAGCAGTTGTCCAAAGGATGGTATCAAACAATACAAAAGGAGCACCAAACCATAAACATAAGGACAAGGCTTTGTCCAGTGAGCGCAATAAACAAAATCGCTACAGTGCATTTGTAACTATCCTGTGAATCTCCTGAAAGGGTGAGTGAGAGGGCTCTTCGGACATATAACATCAGATCAGGTATAATGCAATAGGAATTACCAAGCAGAGGAGCAGAAGAAAACTAGTAGAAAGAAAGAAGAGAAAAAGAAAGCAGAGACTGGAAAGAATAAGTAGGCGAGAGTGAAAGAATAGAGCAGGGAGAAGAGGAAAAAGACTAAGGTAGGGGAGGGGGGATCCCCCTACTCAGAGAAGCAGTGCTGGGTCCTGGCAAAGAGCAAGATATTCAGGAGAAAATGTGAACTCGATCCAGTACAACCAGGTGCTATGGAATTTGTCTAAGGTATGTTCAAGAGTGCTTGTGAGGTCCTACATTGTATAAATGCTTGGCAAATAGTTGGAGGGGCATGCTTTTTCCACAGAGCTGCTATACAAGCTCATGCGGCACAAGCGTATGCGCCATTGACCAAATGTTTTATGACAGAGCGTTTGTAGACTTTTAACGGGATAGAGTTGTGGTATAGGAGGAAGCAGGCCAAGTCTCGAAGGATCGTGGGGTCTGTGATCCCCTGTGTTAGGGAGTGTACCTGGCCCAAATTCTGGAGAGCTGGGCAAGACCAGAATATGTACAACATATCTGCCTGCAGGCTAGAACATCTCCAGCATTGATCAGTGGACTGGGGAAAAGAGAATGGAGCTTATGAGGCATCCTGTACCACATGGTAACAATCTTATAGTCAGACTCATGGTTATTGTTACTAATAGAGGAATAGTATGACATGAATAGCAATTTTGTGTGTGGCACAAAATTTTGTGCAGGAGGGAAGTGTGAGGGAAATGACTCTGATGAAGGGGGCTTGCCCCTGAAATGCATCAATCTTGGTTAACTACGGCCAGTGGATGGTGATGTGACCATAGGCTACCGTGTTACATAGTCGGGGCGATACCATGTTGGGTTAACAGACAGTGTGGCCTCTTGTTTGTTGTTAAAGCCTGATGAAAACGTTTGCTTGTGAGTACATTTATCCCTTGTTTTATTTATCCTAATAAATGATTTTACACACGGAGGTGGCGCTCTGTTCCCTTTTGTTTTCTATGTTCGTGGTGGAAGCCCCAGAGCCTTGGATGAACAGCCCCTCAAGTCTGTGGGAAAAACTGTGATAAACTGTTGATAACTTTGAGTATGCAACAGCAAGTGGATCGTTCAGCTGGCAGCCATTAGCGCCAAGAGTTAAAGAAAACGTTTTGTATTATTAGGCTGCCCACCTGTCTGTATTAGTAGACTGGTGCTGTAATTCCAAACACAAGCTATGGGTAGCTCTGGAACAAATGCATTGCGGATCACCTTTACAAAGTGCCCCCTGGATCTACCCAAAAATGCTGCTCTCATATTGGTCAAACCCCCTGGTTCGTGCCACGATGCAGGCAGCAAGTACGGCATTGCCCTCTCCCGGCCTTTCCCCCCAGCCTTCACCCCTTGTGCCACTGATTGGGAGCCCGCACTTCCCCCCGGTCTGCATAGCCCACTAGCAAGTGAATTGGCGACCTCGGCCCATACTAGTCTGTACCAGATTCAAGAGAAGGAACAATGGATGTCTGTGATCCAGATACGGGAGTTAAATGAACCTCCACTGCGGATCTGGAGCGCCCTACAGATACTCCACTACTTATGTACCTCGCGAGCAGGGGACCTCCGTATGAGACAACGGACAGACTTTGACCTCTCTCCTCCTTACTTTGTCAGGCAATGGGCCTCAGACCTGGAGGTGGAGTTCAGCCCCTCGCAGGTGGGCCGCATGTTGCACTTTGCTCCTAAATCCTCGAATAAATATCAGGAAGCTGGTTATAAATTGTTGACCAGATGGTATGAGGCTCAAAAGTTCTGCATGCTATGTATTCCTCTGTGCCGGCGACACATCTGCTACACATCTTTTGGGAATGTCCTAAGGTTGCTCCTTTCTGGTACCAAATCGCTACCCTGGTACAGAAGATCACAGGCCTGACGTTACCTTTCACTCCTTTGGTGTTTCTCCTCCACCTGGCCCCGCTCTCGTGGAAAACTTATCAGCGTTCCCTGCTGATTTACCTGCTAAACGCTGCTCGGGCATGTATTCCATGTTTTGTTGAGACTGTACCAATCACACTCGGTGGAGATGTGGGTGCGCTGGATGGAGGAGATCAAACTGATGGAGGACCTAACCTCCTCGCTGCGTGGGTCTCAGCACAAGTTTATAATTACCTGGGCAGGGTGGTATCAGTTCAGGGATTCCTCGGAGTTCTCTCAGGCATGCCAAGAGTGAATCATCGGCAGTGATGATACTCACAAAGTGATTTCTAAGGGGTCGTGCAGGAGAAGCTTTGTGAGCTCCAAGCAGGAGGTGTCCATGGGCTGGGGTTTGTCTCCCCTTACCCTCGTTGCTTCTCTATTGTGATATATGTATGCTGTCTTTCTATGTCTTAATTTTTCCTTTCCTTTGCTCTCTTTTGGTATGTATGGAATTGTCCGCTCCAATTGAGGGATAGTCTCCCATGAGTCACATTTCTGTTTATGTTTAGTCATGAGTCGGAAAAATTGAAAATGACTGTAGGCGAATGATTGGAGGGGCCTGGCCGGTTCTGACACTGCTATGTTTACTACACTGGAGGTCAATGCAAATATTTGATTATGTCAGGCCCTGAGGCTCATATGTTTCATGTTTCTGTACTGTCTCTTTTGCTTATAAATAAAGAATAATAATAAAAAAGAATATCACAGGCCTAGTGCTGAGGATTTTGGTGGGCCTTTTTATGGAAATGGCGACGGTCAGCGGGGCCCTCTTCCTCCCGTCCAGGCTGTAATTTGTAGTCTCTCTACAGCTTGGAGTCAGTGGTGGAGCGCCAGGGTCCGGTTGCAGCTGCGATCTTGGTAGATCTGCCACTGACTCCAAGCTGTAGAGAGACTAGAGATAAATCTTAGCAATACATTATACAGTAATGCAGAATACAGTCAACTATAGAGGACTACAAATCCCAGTAATACATTACACAGAAATTCAGAATATGTAAGTGATCCCCTGTAACTGCACATGCGCCAAGCGAGCATTGCCTTACTATGGGGAAACACGATCTTCTGCGCATGCGTGGGTGCCATGGACCAGCCACGCAAGAGCGCGCCAAACGGCTAACAGGAAGTGACACATCGCCCTAATCACTTCCCCTATATATACCCAGCCTGAGCACCACCATATTGCTGGATTATCTTCAGCTTTCCTGTGTTCCTATGTTCCTGTGATCTCCTTCTTGATTTGCTGTGACCCAGATTTGACTTGACGATTCTTGCCTGCTGCCTGCTGCTTGCCACCGACCTCGGATTTGTTTACTGGACTTTGCTTATGCCTGACCCCTCTGTACCGTTATAGCTCGATTGGTTTTGACCTTGGCTCGTTTACTTGGATTTCGCCTATCGAAGCCCTTGGTTTTCAGCTTGCACGGTGTTATCACCACTGGCACTCATGCCACTCGCTTTCTACTTGGACTCTGTCCCCAACCTCAGAGTCCTCTGGACACAACGTGCAAGGGAGGCCTCCTCGCGCATTCAGTCTCCAACCAGGTACATGATACATAGCAGTGCAGAATACCACCAGCTATAGAGGACTACAAATCCCAGCAATATATTGTAAAGCACTCCAGAATAATATCATCAGCTATGGAGGACTACAAATCCCAGAAATACATTTCATCTCAGAGGAATTATCTATTTAAAGCTTTAGAGACAAAGTTCTATATTTCAAGTTTTGTAGAATTTATGCTCAGAGAGATAAAATGTATTTATAGTGTGGTATTACTGGTTTTTAATGACAGATATGTCAGTTTTAATGGTGGTGAAATATATTTGCATTGGTATTGGTGCAAAAATTGGATCTCATTAATTAGATGTGACTTATTTCTTCTTCTTTGACATAAGTGTATTCATGAAATTAATATTTTCTTACATTTCTTCGCATATCTTGGTACCATTAAAGTCCTAAATGTTTTAGTTTTTCTTGCATGTATATAACAAGGATGAGGTCACCACTCACTCATTTTAACACTTACTATACCTTTTTATTCTACTACCATATTCATTTTCATTGTGCTACACCAGTTTCACTGGGTTTTTTTTAATGCCAGCAGTTTAACCACCATACAGCAACATGGTTTCATTGGTTGCTAGAATGCAGGTGACTGCACAACATAATTAGTTATTTGGTGCAAGTGACTGCCAGATTCGTGGCAACCAATTATTATGCTACCTGCTTTTTTTAAATTTGTAAACAAGCCAGTGTGCATTCCAGGTGATATAATTGACCAAATATGATCATGACCATATTTGGTCAATGACATTGGCTAGCATCACTGGCAGGGGAAATGTAATTTGTGGCAAGAGTCCATCAGGAGAATATTGTCATACTTGGGTTGTTGTGTTTGTGTCAGCAGGGCACCATTTATCATGAATGACAATGGATCTACCTTACTGAATTATGTAATTGATATTGGATCTACACTGTTGGACGTTTTAAGATTGCCCTATTTAGGAAAATTTTGGGGGGTCAATAGAGAATGTGCAATAAGATTTGTTTTGGTGCAAATGTATTTAAATGGCTCTATTCACCTATCTTATTCTTGTTCCTGTGCCAAAAAACAGTCCCTCATTAGTTGGGGAACATGATGTTAAATATTGTAATAAACATGGCACATTGTAAACACTGTCCATGTATTGTAACGATTGCCTATTTGTTATCCAAATGGTTTACACATGGCGTTTGCTTGCCAGCATATTGTCACAATTGCCTGTTTGTTTCTTGCTTATTGAAACTAGGTATGAGGTTTGGATTTGACTGAACAAGGATTCATTCCAAATCCACAAGATTTAAATTCAGCCTTTGAGCCATGGCTTGCAGACTCAGAAGAGTCAATAATGGAAATTGGAGTATCTACCACTTACTATAAAAGAGAGGGCTTACAGCACCCATATTTACAACTGGGATCCCAAGGGATCCCTTGTGCATCCCTGTGCCTTTTAAGGGAGGTTGGGCTTCCTCCTGACAAACCTGCACCCAATTTGATCTTTTGCCATATATGCTCAAAGATGGAGACTCTCATAGTTCAGAGTTAGGACCGCACTATTTAGAGGACGTGTATCTAAACCTCTGTTTTTAACCTTAGCGGTGAGACGAATTTTTTTGCATGCTGGCTTGTGAGTGTGCTGAGAAAACTTTTTGCTGTTTGTAAGCTCAGAGTCCAGCACGTCACTAAGCCCAGAGTCCAGCGAGTCACGAAGCCCAGAGTCCAGCACGCCACTAAGCCCTGCATCGAGCTGGTCATGAATCCCAGAGTCCAGCGGGTCACGAATCCCAGAGTCCAGCGGGTCACGAATCCCAGAGTCCAGCGGGTCACGAAGCCCAGAGTCCAGCGGGTCACGAAGCCCAGAGTCCAGCGGGTCACTAAGCCCTGAGTCAAATTCATATGCTGTTCTGCATTGCTGTATAAATGTATTGCTGAGATTTGTAGCCCCCCTACAGCTGGTGCCATTGTGCATTAGAGTGTCAGCTCCTCTGTACAGAGACTGATGTGACTGGCTCACTGTTCTCTGTACAGCACTGCGGTATAGGTCAGAGCTATATAAATGTATAATAATAGCATGTGACTGTGGGGGGGGACATTAGAGTGTAAGCTCCACTGTACAGAGACTGATGTGACTAGATCAGTGTTCTCTGTACAGCACTGTGGTATAGGTCAGAGTTATATATATAGAAGAACAGAGCAAAATTAGCACCTCCATAGTGTAAAACAGATTTAATACAGGTAAAATACAGCTGGAAATGTACTTACAAACGACTTGTAAAAAAACGTGCATGGAATAAAATGGTCTCAAGTGGATCAAAGATGGACTGAAGGTTCAATGCTCGTTTTTTGCAAGTCGTTTGTAAGTACATTTCCAGCTGTATTTTACCTTTTATTAGATCTGTTTTACACTATGGAGGCGCTCCTTTTGCTCTGTTCTTTTAGATAAGATCTGACTGTGAGGAGCTGCCCCTGTGTGTTTGAAGCTGGGTTCAAGAGTTGTCACGGTTTTTCTTTAGGTGCCAGTGATTTTCTCATCTAGAGTTATATATATATATGTATAATCATAGTTTGTTACTGTGGGGGGCATTAGAGTGTAAGCTCCTCTGTGCAGAGACTGATGTGATTGGCTCAGTGTTCTCTGTACAGCATTGCGGTATATATCGGAGCTATATAAATGTATAATAATAATAACAGTGTGACTGGCTCAGTGTAGCGGGGGCTGGAGCCCGGCAAAAAGCCATGTAAGGGGCCCCAAAATTTCTGATGGCTGCCCTGACTGTAATTAACTATTTAAGCCAACAGTGGAAGTGGACATATAGCTACAATATGAGGTTGGATAAAAGGAAGTTTAACCTTAGATTACAGAAGGGGCTCTTTACTATTAGAACAGTGAAAATGGGGAAATGTCTTTTTTCAACCTTATCAACTATGTAACTATATAGAAACACATATATA
Organism: Nanorana parkeri; assembly: GCF_000935625.1. NCBI lineage: Eukaryota > Metazoa > Chordata > Amphibia > Anura > Dicroglossidae > Nanorana > Nanorana parkeri. The sequence goes on from NW_017308505.1 coordinate 174,234, forward strand.
TGTGCCGAGCTATTAAAAAGATAAAACTGTGTTATGAAATAATGTGTAAATCAAACAGGTACCATAAAAGGCACACGTAATCTCATCCACGTGCAAAATCTAGAGCTCAAATGGATACAAATCCTTAATATTTGAATAAATATAGTAAGGTGCTATAGAAATCAAAAGTGCAAACAAAACATACATACATGTATGAATTAGGGCTGGTACTGATTAAAATTTTTGTGTTCGATTAATCGAAAAAAAATCGATTAATTTAGATTAATTATAACGCACATACAGATCCAACTACATTGGCCTATACACATACAGCACAGCAATGAAGTAATAAAATGAACTAGGATCACACTAATCCAGCTCGTTATTAATCTCATGTGCCCCACTCAATATGGCCACCGCTTGAGTGGGGCAACTCAGAATAATAACGTGCTGGAATCTAGTATGAATCTATCTCAACAATGATAGGACACAAAATAAAATGCAAAGAAATTCAAAGGTGCAGTGAACACACATCTAATATTATCCACATGTGAAAATCCTTTTCCACACTATCAAGGAGCCACCGATCTAACTATATATATTGGGGTTAAGGAAGATAGCACCCTTTCCAAAGAGGCAGGTAAGATTAGGCAGCTGCATAGTGATCAGGTGGGGGTGAATGATGAGGTGGCAGACCATCCATGGGTGGCACAAACTGAAGAGGAGGAAAGTGCCCAGATCTAGTCCACAGAGTTCTGCAGTATAGACATCTTTAATATAACTATTTGTGCCTATTGTACTATAATACACTCTACAGTAATGTTTATTTTAAAATAACAGCTGCCTGATCTCTCCCTCTTAAATTGAGGCCTTAGCAAGCTGCTTACATACTGTTTAACCACTGTACACTATTTTTACAAGGAATGCACTGAATTTTCGTCCACCAAACCTTATGGGCCAAAAATGGTACTTTGGGCAAAATGCTGAAAGTATCATCTTTCTGTTGGAAATGCAACAGCATATATATGATTATAATACTTGTGTAATTATGTCTTTTGAGCTGTAGATTGCACTGTTGGTCTCTATGCTGATTCATGCTTGTCTGTAAAACACAGGAAGTTCTATCTGTATATATGTTTTCCTCTCTACTATTCCTGTTCCTCACTACTGTATTCCTCAATATACATGTAATGTCCTGCTAAGCAAGTAAAACTTAATTAAGCATTCCTTAAGATCTCAGTGCTTCATCTAAACACAAACCAACACTTTCAGACAAAATTGCGGTGCATCCCAAGTTTCTCTCCTCCTCGCTGAGCGCTGCTCTGTGTTCCCTCTGACACAAAGCAGCATGCAGCAGGGAGGAGAGAAACTGTCAGGAGGCGTGGTGGGGAAGAGAACAATTTGACTGGCGTGTCACAGGAGGCTGAGCTCTCCTCCCGCACCACCCCACTCAGCCTCCTGTGACAGATCAGGGTGGAGAGCGGTGTGGGGGAGGACACAGCTGTGAGCTGTCACAGGAGGAAGAGCAAGCGGCGTGGGGGGAGGAGTCAGCTTTCAAAGGAGTCTGGAATTTGCAAAGGATAAGAAACTTGTTCCATATTCTTGTGTATTTGAGATAGGTAGTTGAGGGTCTCACCTTCATCAAGCACTCAATTACTGAAATTGAGTAGCCCAGAAGGAACACTCTGTGCTGCTCAGCCTCTGGCCTGACACATTCATTTTGTCTGGGTGTGGGTGCAGGACTTGGCCTTGATAGATTAGATTTGAAATTGGAGTGAGAAGAATGGGGAAGGTCAATAGGTCAGTAACTGTAAGAGTGGAAACCATGGCTTGTGTGGCCACCAGGGAATGATTGCCAGCATTCTCTGGATAAGATTGAATCTTGTTGGGCACTTTGAATATCATCAGCCTTCAGATGACTGCTTTTTCCTGAGGCAACTCCACTGTGTTCATCACTACCGTGTTTCCCTGAAAATAAGACACTGTCTTATATATTTTTTTCCACGAAAAAAGACACTAGGTCTTATTTTCGGGGAAAGTCTTATCTTTACCTGGCTGCAGCTGTCAGTACAGGATAGTCCTGGTGGCAGACAGTACCGGGCTGGGGGAGGAGTACTCACGGGACTGGTAGAGGTCCCGGAAGGCGGAGTGCTCTTGCCGGTCCCGGTGTCGAAGTTGGCAGATGATATGCCGCTTCCATCGGGCGTGCGGGCGGGCATGTGTGGGGGCGAGAGCTGCGGCCGGTGTTGTGTCGAATTCTGTTCTGCGTCAATATGTGTTCCCTTAGCTGCTCGGCTATTTCCATAACCGCTCTATCTCCCTTCAGCTGCATATGATTCTACATAGATCCGCCTATGTCCCGCCTCTGTCCTGCCTCTCTGGAAGCTTCGGTTTTCAGTTAGTTAGAGACACAACACCGGTCTTGACATTTAAAATGTAGTTATATGTGCAGCCACCCCGAAAATAAGACCTAGCACTATCTTCAGGGATTTCTGTAATATAAGACCTACCACCGAACTAGGTCTTATTTTCGGGGTAGGTCTTATATTACAGAAATCCCTGAAGATATCGCTAGGTCTTACTTTCAGGGTAGGTCTTACTTTTGTGGAAACACGGTATGTCCAAAATTCTTTGGGTTGGCAGGATTTGAATTGTCTTCCAGTTCATGATTAATCCTAATTTTTCCAGTGCCGAAACCAGAATGTCTTGGTGTTTTAGCAGGAAGAAAGATGTGTGTGCAACTTGTAAAATGTTATCTAAATAGTGAAATGCTTGCAAGCCTTGTTAAAAAAAACAAAGGGTCTTTAAGAAAGTTCTGGGGGAAATGGAGAGGCCAAAGGGTAGACAAATTACCTGGACGTGGTGGCCAAAGACTGCACAAGGATATATTTGGTTATACCTGCTCATGCAAGACATCTGTGAGATCCAGTGATAAACATCCAATTCTCTAGACTTAGTGCCTGTGTAATGGATTTGAGGGATTTCATATCAATCCTTAGAACTTTGATTTTTCTGTTCAACTGTTGTAAATCCAATACCAGCCTCAGACTTCCTGTTTTCTTTCGTACCAGAAATAATGGATAATAGTGTAATATACTCACCTGTCTGTCATCTCGCAATCAGTCTGGAGCTATGTCTCCCTGCCAATGACATCACGTGGCTTCTCCTCCCTATGCTGCTTAACCCGTGAAATTCAATTCAATCAAAGGAATGAACGCAGGCAATTGACTGCTAGAGCCGAACCTCTCCCAACAGCAGTTTTAACTGCTCTCCACCCTGAAAACTACTTCCATTTTTTCAATCTGTAAAGCTGCCTTGCAGTACTGTGCTTTTACACCAGAGAGACACTTATTACGCTGAAGAAGCTGCTAGCTCACCTGGCTGTTAACCCTTGCTTCGCTCTTTCTCTAGCAAGATACACTGACTATGCTGCTACCTCACCTGGCTGTTAACCCTTGATTCTCCAACTCTAGCAAGGTTTAATACGAAGCTGCTGCACCATCTAGCTATTAACCCCCCGCTTCTCTCAACTCCACTAAGGTACTGACACGAAGCTACTACTCCACCACCTGGTTGTTAACCCATGCTTCCTTCAACTCTACCAAGTACGCTGATCAAGCTCATCACACCTGGCTGTTAACCTTATTCACACCGTAGCAAGTTGTAGGAGTCTCTTCAATCTTGTCTACATCCGACTTACAAAATTGCTCACTGACTACGGTTGTATCCAGAAGGCTCCTACATAACTACTAAACTGCAAGTATTTATTATTTTTACCATTGACTATTGTTGTTTCATGAGAATCTTGAGAAGTGAAGTAACTTCCTCAAAACTTCTACAATCTTGCTATAGACTGTAGCCTCTCTCGGCAACGCATGTTGCCCACCATTTCAGTTATATGAACATTCCACTTATCTTCCTGTATGAGAAAATAGTGTTACATAACAATGCACTGTTAATAAATAATCAAGCTGGTTCATTGACCCGTAGCTGAGATCCAATCCCTTACAAATACTTGTCTGTGCATTATAAATAGAAACCTTGATATCCTTCTTGATAAAGACCTAGTTGAAGAGCATTTGGATGTATTAGTGTCTGAATGTATTGTCACAGAATGTGAAGCTTCCCCTTCAAGAATTTTCAAGGGTACATAGTGTGAAGGAGGATGGGAAGAAAATTCTTAACAATCAACAGAATACATATGTCTGGATATATTCCACCCAGACTTGTATGAATCTGATCAACCTGGCCCTCCAGACAATGTTGAGTGGAGAAACCCACAAAAGATTTTTGTACCTCCTGGGCAGGAGTTGTTTTGGTTTTTGACAGGCAGAGGAAAGATGACTAAGTACTTTTTCAGCCTTTGCGGTAACTCTTGGCTGATAAGCCTTGGCCTTTCTAATTCAATCAACACCTTTTCTTCTGTCTGTGGTCTGACGTGGACGATGGAGTTTTTGGTCATGAAGTATCAAACCTGATTTTCCTGTAACCTTCAATATTGGCACATCAAGTATTTTTTATAAGTGATCAAGCAGTATTTTGCACCTGCTGACCACAGCTTGAGCCAAAGGACTCTCCTGGGCATTACCGAGTGCAACATTGTTCCAGAACATAAAAAGGGAATCTATGGTAGCCTCACTAACAAAATCACTGGCAATTTTTTTTTAATCTCCTCCAGAGCACTAATTTTGTTGGAGACGTTCAACTCCTGAAGACAATGCTGTTTCTATGTTCTAAGATAGTACCATAGCTGGCTCATACAAACACATCTACAAGTCTTATAGATCTAGATTTTTTTTAAGTCAAGGTCATCTCTCCTGTCTATTGCATCTTTAAAATATACAGTGTCGTCCATGGGTAATGTCATGTGCCTAGCCAGCCTGATGATGGAGGCCACTAGAGGAGCTGAATTCAGGCAGTTGACCTCTTCTTCTTTAAATGGATATTGTTTGGCAAATCTGTTGGCTAACAAAGGGTATTTCCTTTTTTTTTTCTCCATTCATCAGTAACAGGGTCCTCCCAGCTAATGACCTCCTTAATCGCCACAACAAATTGCTGAAAAGGGCAAAACTGAAACCTATGGCTTAATATCGCCCCCAGATACAGACCCTGGGGTATTCTTCCTGGATAGGGCTCTAGAGGTTGAAGGCTGACTTCTATCTGTTCGAATGATAGGTCTAGCCACTTCCTGAAGGCATACATGTCAGACCATCTTATCAGGGAGCACTGGCTGACTGCATGCCCAGCATTGTTTACCAACTGGCCCACTGTAATGAGAGTATCTCTTCCTAAAAATAGCTTCTAACATGTCCCCTGTACTGGGAACGGGGCTTATTTTAAACTTTAATTAAGTTCTGTTTGTGGGACGTATACAAGATGATTCTATTGCCTCTGGAAGTGCAGTGCTGGTGTAAGGGACTAAAACAACAATACAATCCATAAACCCAATGCCATTTTTTTTTTAGGAAAAAGAACACTTAACTAATTCCCCGCACCTTACAGAGCATGGCTGGTCTGTAGGAAATCTCAAGCTGAATAGTGAGTACCCAAATTAATGTCAGACAGGCAGGGCTGCAGAAAACAATAACATTAGTCTTTTGCAAGTTGTAAAGATATGTGATGAAGAATAATACTCACCGGCTCCACTACTCAGCTTGCAGGGGCAAGCAACTCCAACTGTAGCAGCAAGGAGTTCTAACTAGCAATATGCTGCTTGTATACAGCTGTGGTTCACCAATTGGGAATCATGGAGCAGACACTATAGACTGGATGCAAAGACATTTTTGTCTGAGGGAACTTGGGGTCTCAAGAGGTTATTAAAATACTTTTAAATAATAATTTACCCACCCCCCAAAACAAGCAGAATTGGGCTTTACCAGAAACATGAACAGAGGGGACTTTGCCAGGGAGAGGCAGAAACCATAGGTGGATAATCATCAGAAGCCTGCCAGGTGAACGTAAAAGAAAAATATAGCCATAGCATAGGCAGCTTAGCAATGAGGATTCTGGCCCTACAGAACTTGAGAGTAGTACTACTCATGTATATGCTGCAGACATCCCAACTCTCCCGGACTATTAGATAGCGGCTCCCGGCCGCCCGGGAGAGAAGCACTTCCTCCTGGAAAGGTTTATCTGCTTGATCAAGCAGATAAACCTTTCCCTGCAATCGTTTTTTTTTCTTTTCTGACATCGGGAGCCACGGCCCGACCGTCAGTCATAAAAGGAAAAAAGGGCATATGAATGCATAGCTAGATTCCTATTGGCTATTGCAAAGTGCAATAGCCAATAGGAATCTAGCTATGCATTCTTATGCCTTTTTATTTTATTCTGACAACTGCAACTGTTAGAATACTAAAAAAAAAATCAGAAAAAAAACCTGCAGATAGCAAAGAAGCTATTGCTTCCTGTGCTATCTGTCATCATTTCAGGGGGGTGCTCTCTCCCAGCCCCCCTAACCCCCCACCGTGGATGGGGGGGGAGGGCACCTCCCTGGAATGAGAGGGACACCTCCCTGAAATTGCTTCTTTCAGGTTGGGATCCCTGATGCTGTGAGGTTTGCATCAGGAATATATATAGCTGTCACACTACTGCAGTATAACTAGGACAGTTGAACTCCTTCTGACTTGAATGTGAGCTCCTTCTGACTTGAATGTGATCTCCTTCTAAGTTGCATCAACCTTCCTTTAGCTGCTTTGGCATTCCTATTAATTTGTATGAGGAGAGAGAAACAGTTCTGACATAAACAAAAGCCTGTCAGCACAGGCCCTGATTCTAAGTAAAAGAGATACTTTTGACAAAAAAGGGGTATTCGAGATTTAAATGTTCCGCTTAGTTTGGTCTCTGCTGACCCTCTCTTCACCTCATCCCTCCCTTCAAAAGACTATCTTGTCAGAGCAGTGTTCGCGTGTTATCCTTTGAACTTCACAGAATCAGTGAAGAGTGTGCTTTTAACAAAAATGTACATACTACTTACTGTAACAACACAGCAGTGTAATATGCGCTATGTGGTATTAGAGTTTGGTTTTATTTGAGCTGTCATCACTAAATTATTAAAAATATGTTGCAGTATTCTTGTGAGACTTACATTGTAATGGGTGCTTTTATACATTTGCTAAGCACCATTAATTCTTAAAATATCTTTTTAGCATCAAAGAGGATTGTAAAAAAGAATGAAAGAGAAAGCGTTAACAGTGTCATATGTTGCCCCAGATACTCAATTACCAGGATAACATAGCAGTCCTGATGATATATCCTCATATTCAGTGTTTTAAACACCAGGGTAGAGACTACTCTTGAGAAGCAAGAGTTGGTGACATGACAGACTTGTGGGACTGAGGGCCACTTAAGAGCCATTACTCTGGAGCCAGTTAAATGCATCTTCTAAAGGAAGACTATGAGGGTTATTCACTAAGCTGCTGGAGGCAGCCGAGTGAATAACCGAGCCGAAGTGAACTGAGCCGAACGGTGTTCGGCTATTCACTTCGGCTCTGTACGGCTGATTTCAGCCACACATCGACTGGCTTTGGCTACCTTCAGCCGAGCCGAAGTGCAGAAGCCGTTCGACTGAGCCGATCCAACATCTGGAGCAGCTGAGTCGAACGACTTCTGCACTTCAGCTCAGCCGAACATGCAGAGCATGTTCGGCTGACTGAAGGTAGCCGAAGCCAACCTATGTACAGCTGAAATCAGCAGTACAGAGCTGAAGTGAATTTCTCATTCTCATAGGGACAGAACGGCAGTAAGTGAATAGCTGAATGCCGCCAATCGGCCTCGGCTATTCTGCTCACTACCCCAGAGGAGCAAGCAGAATAAAAATAATGTAAACAAAAGAAAAACATGTTTAAAAATAGTTTTAATAAATGAAAAAAAAAGTTAAGAAAATAATTTAAAAAATGAAAGAAAAAAGAAAACAGTTTGGGGTCGCCCTCCCAAATCATACCAGACCCTTTAGGTCTGGTAGGAATGTTAGGAGGGACCCCCAATAAAAATAAATGCAAGGGGGTTCCTACCAAAAGTCATACCAGGCCCTTTAGGTCTGGTCGGAATTTTAAGGGGGAACCCCACCCCCCAAAATGGGCCGACTATATCACCCCCCTTCTCCTATCTATGCCCTCGTACTAGTGCTTGTCCTTTCTGTAGTCAGTGCACCCAAGTCCATATCAGTATGGTGGGAAGACTCACCATGTCTTGGCTTCTTTGCAGCTTCTGGGTGTTGTAGGGCTCATAGTACAGGGAGCTGCTCTGGGGAGTGTGATTGCAAACAGTTAAGGATGTTTTGGGGAGTCCAGAGGTGTGGGGAAGTAAGAATGTGCTGCACTGAACTGGCAGGCTATCTTAAAGGATCAAGTGGAAGAGATGGAGCTCTCCAGAGATTCTGCTCACATCACTGCAGATGGCCACAGTCACCCTCAATTAAGTTTGACAAAACTTTAAGCCTTTGAAACATAAGCACATATTTAGAGAAACATTGTTTTTTATTTCTACCATTATGCTTTGAAAGAAGAAAATGCTAAGTATTGTCAAACCAAGGGAGTAACGAACTGGAATAATATAGTTAGATATGGGCTAGCTTAACTCCTTCATGACTGAGCTTGTTTTCAGTTTCTGTTCGTAAATTACTGACGCACTTTTTACATTTTTGCTGTGTGATTCTTCCACGTCAGTAATATACTTTCTTACTAAATGTACCCACACATATTATATATTGTTTTTTAGAGGACATATAGGGCTATATAATTATATTAAACATGTTTGAATAAAATATTTAAAAAATGAGGAAAAAACATAAAGAAAACACTTTTTTCACAAGTTATTCTGATCGTGCCCAGACAATCAGAGGTGATACATTTCAGGCACAGAGATACATTGTAACATTGTACCTGAAATGTATCACACAGCTTCATAGACATCAGGCCAGTCTATGGAGCTGTCAAAACGAATAGCCAAGAGGTGACTCACCTCTCTCCTTTCTTTAGCTGTCAAATACCGGATCGCTATATAGCGATACGTTATTTGTATGAAATAACTTAATTCTTTTTAATTAATGAAGGAAAGAAGCTTTTACAAAAGCTTAACTATTTAATTATTGAATGCCTTAATACTGAGGCATTCATTAATGAATGGTAACCGCTGAGAATTAGCGGTTACCAGCATTACAGAGCCTCAAATAACAGTCATATAGGCACTTTGTGGCGGGACGTACAGTGTACGTCTCCCGTCATGATGGGGTTAATGACAATAAATTTATGATTGTTGCATTGTTTTCTGTTACATCATGTGTTTGTTTGTTTTTTGCTTAATTTTTGATTATTTTCAGCATGTATAGTCGTTTTAAAACCAAACTCCAGAAAAATGTTTAATTTTATTGTGGATAGAACAGGGAAGGGTTACAGCCTCTGGTAGTTTTTTAATGCCCTTTATGTCAATGTTGACGATATATATTTTCTTTCATTTCCTGTATTTATCACTGTCTGTTTCTTCTTCACCCAATGACAACTAGTGTCACAGTAAGGGAGGGAACCTTTCCCCAGTGGTATGGCAGGAAGAATGAACAGCTTACTTAGTAAGTCCTCATTCACACTAGGGCTTTTGTAGCTCGTATTTTTCAGCACGGAAAAGCTCTGCACAAGCCTATTAAGTATGCACCTCTTTTTAGTTTAGATCCTTTTTCCTATTCTTAATCGCATTGATCTGCCCAAAAAAAGAAGTTTGTGTACCTTTTTCCAGCCACCAGCTGTTTTCTCAGCGTAACGATGTGCTGAGACGTGAACGGGGACTATAGAAATCAATAGGATTTGCTGTGCGGAGCTTTCCGTGCTGAAAAATACGAGCTACAAATGCCCTGGTGTGAATAGGGACTTAAGGTACAGCTACCCTTCAAAGCAGAAGAATGTTATGTATTAAGCAAGCATGGTGCACTAAAAATTAATACTATATTTACAATTTGACACTTACCATAGCTTTATACACATAGAAATAGCTTGACACAACAATATATTAATACTAACAAAAAATTATTAAAGTATATGTAAAACCTAACAACGAACTTCTGTTATCTACCTTTTTGGTCTGTTAAATATACAATTGAAAGCCTATGTTATATACATTTGATAACTGCAGAAAATACCTGCTTTTTGATACTACCAGAAATCTTGTGAGCTGATAACTTCATGTACTATCTGCCTCTGCTGAGTATTATTAGTTAGCATTGTTCCAAGTTTCCAAGTTTTTTTTATAGACTACAGAACACTTACCACTATGTTTTGTGGAAGAGGAGAGGGTGAAGTGTTTTGTAGTCCTAGAACAATACACGTCCTAGGATCTTCATAGATGCAGTACACAGAGTTTGTGTTGTTACCCTATGACCAGAAGTGTTACTGGCAGAAAATGAAAAAAAAAAAAAAGGAAAATAAATACAGCCACAACATCTAAGGCCTAATAAGCATTTGCCATTAGCAGTGTTGCTGCCTCTGTGCTAGTTGCACATTAGATGAGGGTGTGAGTTGCCTGGTATTTACCAGCGCACCCTGCAAGGGGTGATTGAATTTGCTGCACAATAGTTCCCAGGTTGTGATCCTCTGGCTCGTCCTTGACTGCAGCTGACCAAGACAAGGGTCAGAGCAAGGTACAAAAAGGACATGTTATCTAACAAATGGGGATGGGCAGTGAAGGTCAGGCAAAATTGGAGAAACTGGAGTCAGAGTCACAGGAACTTGAGGCCTGGGGCTGGAAATTAAAAATAAACTGGCACCTAATCACCCCCATCCCAATGCACCCTCAAGGCGCCGGTGGAAGATGTCACCTCCTTGGGGTTCTTCTTGCACAGCTGTCAATGGGGGGTGACCGCCTTGCTCTGCTGGTAGTGCTTGATGACGCATGTTTGTTAAGCTTTTTAAGTGTTTTTCAAAGTGTTTTCTGCTTGCGCTATCCTCCAGCTTGTTCCCCAGTGTTGTTCACAAAGAGGTAGGCTGGCTCTTGCACGACAAATGCACAACAAAACACTTACAAAAATGCTAGAAAATGCTTGTGTGCCGCATTTAGAGACATTTTTATTGAAGCCAAAAGTGCAGAAAAGTAGCTAATGTAGTTTTTCCAGCAACAGACTTTTTGCTACAGACGACAGGATGCTCAGGTGTGAACAGGTCCATTGAAAACATGGAAATCCTCTGTTTGGGCATTGTAGTGCTTAGCCCTTTCAGCTACAAAACACCTAGGTGTGAACAGGAACTAAAACAAACTATAGATGTAGATCTGAAAGAACCTTTTGCTGATGCGGATAACAAAATTCCTGAAACCAGATGCCTCACTTTCTCAAGTGTCTAATGATTCTGACTTAACCTTTGAGGGTTTTTAAATACAGTTTTTGTCTCTGTAAGTATATTCATTATAATAAGAGTGTGCATTGATTTTGTGAGTTTTGATACTGCTAGAATTTTAAACTCAAACGTATACTTTCAAGATTAGAAAACACATATTATTCATTGGTAACCTCAATCTGTTCTTGAGTGGTATTACAATTGCAAAAAGCTATAATAATTCTTGCAGCACATTATATTCTTTCTAGTTAACGTAGTTTACAGACCAAAATCAAATATTAATTCCTCTTTTTTTTACTTTTCAAAAGATTTTATTGGTTTTCAAAAGAACATTTTCTCACAATACAGTGGCGTCACATCAATGCGTATTTGGTTACAGACATATATTGTGACGGCATAGGAACAAAATGAAGTAACGTAATAACGTGTACAATCTCTAGTCGGCCATCCATAGACTGGCCATGGGTTTGGTGAACAGGAAAGTTAAACTATATGAATTATCTATCAGGTAAATTTTAGAAGTCATCTAAATCACCTGGATCCTTAGTTGGGATCAGTAATTCTAGGATGGGGGTTAAGGACAGTAGAGAGAAGAGGGGGGGAAGAGGGAGGGTATAGGATGAGCGCTACCACAAGGTCTCACCATTGTTGTCACAGTTGGTTGAGAGAGGTTTGACGGGACCTACTTCAAAGCGACAGTAGTTGCCGATCAAATGACGGGGGTAAGTAATGTATTACCCATAAATAACAATAACATTTCTGACTTATTTCAGTGCATTAGTAGAACTGTAGAATAACGAGAGCTTGGTGAGCAATAGCTCCCGGTTCTTTAACTAGGTGGGCAGACACCATTTAAATCTCAACGGTGTATGGCCATCTAAAACCCGTAAAGTTTAAGGCGCTTCTACCTATATTGGTTTAGGAATGTATAATAAAAGCAATTATATTCCTACTTAAAAGTATTGATTAGCATTAGGCAGCATTACTAACTACTATATCTCACAGAAAACAACTTTACAGCAAATAAGCATAATATTTGCTATGTTAGAGTTGAGCAACCGTGTCAGTCAATAGCTACCCTCAGCCAACCGATTCCGAGTCAGAATGGCGTGTGGTGGATCTCGTGGCTGGACGCGGTGGCGACGACACCAGGGGCGGCCCTCTCGGGGAAAAGGTGGATTACATCCAAAGTAGAGGGAGCCTGTTGGCGGTCTAATGGATCGGGGGGCAGGTGAAGTTCTTCAAGGGTGGCGTTAAGTTCCTGTAGTGAAGAAGCGTGGTGTTGTCGACCTTGATAAGAGAAGGTCAATTTAAAGGGGAAACCCCACCTGTATTGGATGTTGTGTTGTTGTAGGGTCCGCAGTGCTGGTTTCAGTTCTCGCCGCTTTGCTATGGTGGACGGGGCGAGGTCTGCGAATATCTGATAGTCGTGTCCTTGAAAAGTGAGGGGTTGTTTGGTGCGGGCTTCATGGAGTATGGTTTCTTTAGAGCGAAAGTATAGAAATTTTGCAATAATGTCGCGTGGCGGCCCGTTCGGCTGGCGCCGTGTTAAGGCTCTGTGGATGCGCTGAATTTCCAACCTTTCATATGGTATGGATGGGGCTAATTCTTGTAGCAGTGCTGTTACAAATGCTGGGAGATCCAAAACAGATTCAGGTATGCCCCTTATTCTGAGATTTGAGCGGCGAGATCTATTTTCTAGATCCTCTAGTTTAGAAAGAAGAAGGGCATTATCTTCCTTCATGGCATCTAACTCTCGATCATGAGCTTCCAGGGTCACTACAGTGACATCCATCCTGGATTCTAGATCAGACGTTCTGTGCCCGAGGTCACGGATTTCTTTTGTTAGTTTGTCTGTGATCTGTTTAGATGTCTGTTGAAGTGCTTTCTGTAGCATACGGTCAATTCTTTTAAGGAGGTCCTGCTGTGAGGATTCAGACCGTGGGGGAGAGGGAGAGCTGGCTCTGCTGTCTGTGTCATCTCTGCTGTTATGGGACAGGGAGGCCTCGTGTGGCTGCTGCAGTGTAGTGTGCTGCGGCGCCATTTTGGCTGGAGTGCCTCTCACCTGTATATCTCCCCCGCTGTTGTGCTTTGGGACCCGTGGAAGACATGTCCCTGTCGCCCGTTGCCACCTCCGCCCAGCAGTACGGTCAGTGGATTGTTGTGATCCGGGGTGTGCGGCGTGGATTCCCCCTCTATGTCGGCGGAGGACGGAGCGGGTCTAATACATGACCTCTCCGGTTCGCCGCGCGCATGCGCCCCCCTATTAATTCCTCTTTAATAACATCTACTTGGCATTTGACTGAGCATTAGTAATATGTATATTACTTTGGAGCTCGCTATTATTAAATTGCATGTTTTCTTTTGAAGGCCTAGCATCTTGTAGCATCTTGTAATGTACAGCAATAGTTATAAGAAATGTAACTGAGCCACAGCTTTTCCCCTTATACTAAGGTCATTTTCAGATTTTTTAAGACCAATGGGATGGATATCCCTTTTAATATTTGGATAGAATATAATTTTATACATTTTTTTTACTGAATTCTGGGAAATAATCCAGATTCCATTAATTCTATTAATTGGCCCCAGTTTGGCTTTGCTGAATGTTAAACTATTTTGCAGAATATTAATATTTAGTGTGCATTTTTCCTCCATGTTCTAAAGAGCACATTTTTGGAGTACGTTTTCAACTCAGTTTCTGCATGTTCCAACAAGATTGACCATAATACAATTAAATCTCTCTTGCTAACAGAATGTATTAGTTTATAAGAACTTTGTTTTATTTTCAGATAAATGTTTACCAGTTATTTATGCCATTTGAACATGAAGCTGAGAAAAGGAACTTTAAAGCATAGTTTTTTAACCATTGTTTATCATTATTTCTTTCATATAAAAACTATATATAATATAGTTTGTATATAAACTGAAAAAAGGAAAATGAAAGAAACAAAACAATTATTTCACTGATCTTTATTAATAGGCTCAATGGTTGCAGTCTTAAATGTTTATTTTACCTCATTAATAGACATGTGCAGCCGGAAAAAATTCGTTTCGTTTCGGAAAGGATAAGTTTAGTATTTTCGATTTAGCTGGGTTGACTGTTAGCCCTGAAAGCTGCCTGAAGGTATCCAGGAGTGTCATTAGGTTTGGAAGGGATATGTGCGGTTTAGTGACATATAATAGGATGTCATCCGCGAAGAGGCATAGTTTGTGGTGTTGTCCTGCCACATTAATACCCGAGATATCGGGATGTGCACGTATCATAGCGGCTAAGGGTTCAATTGCCAGGGCGAATAGAAGGGGGGATAAGGGGCATCCCTGCCGAGTTCCCCTATAAATTTGAAATGGTATTGACTTGTAGCCTGCATATTTAACTGAAGCCACTGGTTGCGAGTACAGCGCAGAGAG
>NW_017308505.1:190539-191017 GCF_000935625.1 Nanorana parkeri
TCAAAATTAAATATCTTCCTGAGGGGTCAGGGATCTCTTTGGTTTTGGGCGCTCCGCGCAATTCATTTGCCACAATCAGGACCCCTCTATGTTTAGTATCTGCATTGGCCATATATACCTGCTGATATTGAGGGTGGAAGTATTTTGGGTGGGATGCGTGGGAGAAGTGGGTCTCTTGGAGACAGATAATGTCTATATGTCTGGAGCGGAACTGGCGAAACGCCTGGTTGCGCTTATTGGGCGAGTTAAACCCTTTGACGTTTAGGGTCAAGCACTGTAGGGCTGCCATAAATGTTGTGTAGGTGAGTTGATTAGATCATTGGACATCTGATGGGGACTAGGTGGTGCGCTCATTTGAAGGGGTGGGAGGGGGAAGGATAAGAGAAAAGACAGAAAACAGAAAAAGTGAGTGCAGAGCAGCGTGAGTGCAGAGCAGCGTGAGCTGCAGGTTCTGACTCGGGTTCAGCAGATCGCCACG
>NW_017308506.1:0-246 GCF_000935625.1 Nanorana parkeri
CGGTAGAAATGTTCTGGTTGAGAAGGATTGTGTTGCTGTAATTCTATCCCTGCCAGAGACTCCGCACACTGCACTGCGTCCCGGGGCCTCCGAACCCAACCAGAGGCTCCTTCCTGGTGCACAAAATCTCCCTCGCTTTGCCTTCCATTGATGTGATTTTGGGGCCTCTGGGGTGACCAGGGTTGGGGTGACCCGGGTTGGGATGACCGGGGTTGGGGTGCCTGGGGTTGGGGTGCCTGGGGTTGG
>NW_017308506.1:380-1947 GCF_000935625.1 Nanorana parkeri
CAAGCAAATAATAGACGGAGGTTTCCCATGCCCTTCCATGCCCTCACCCTCGGGCAGATGCCTGGACAGCGGTTGGCACACCCGACATGCAATGCGTCCTCGAATGCCCGCGGCGGCGTTTTACGTTTGGACGATCGGACAGTCTGAGAAGACCGAGCTTGGCGAATCGGAATCCGTCCTCCGCTGCAGGATCTTGGGGTTCTTCTCGGCGCGTCCTTCTTTTATGGGCTCCAGGAAGACCACGTGGCGGCTGTTGGCCCCGGCCTTGCGGCTGCTGGCCCCGTCGGCGGCGGCCGGAGGGGTGCCGCAAAGGATGGAGGACTGAGCGCTGCCCTCCTGCGGGGGGCTCGGGGTCTGCGGGGGCTTCGGGCAGCAACGGAAGCAGCGGCAGGGAGTCATGTAGAGGTAGATGAAGACCAGGACGAGGCTGACCACGCAGCCCAGGAGGGTGGTGAGGCCGGTGTTGAAGGACTCCCCGGGCTTGGGGAAATGCACCGTCACGTTGACCTCGTGCGTGGCGTTGTGACTGAGCCCCCTGTTGACCGCGACGCACAGGTAGACCCCCGAATTCCACGGCTGGGCCCCGTGAATCTCCAGAGTGCCGTTGGGGTGGATCCTGAAGCTTCGGTTGCCGTTCCCCGGGGGAAAGATGAAGTCGTAGGCCGGCGAGATCCAGAGGAAGGTGGTGTTTTCCCGCGGCAGGCTGGTGTTGCAAGTCACCAGGAGCCGTTTCCCCACGAGAACTTTAAGTCCCGGGTCGGGGATCGGTTGCCCCGGGCCCGCGGAGCAGTTGTCGAACCCGCCCCGAGACTGCAGGATGCGGACGACCGCTCGCCTCTGGCCCATGTACAGGCAGGTGTGCTCCCGGGCGAATTCCAGCACGGAGGAGAAGCCCCGGTGCTCCCAGCGGCTGAACAGCGCGTACAGGGCGCAGTTGCAGGTGAGCGGGTTGTTGTGCAAGTACAGGCCGTTCTTGATGAAAGCGGGCAGCGAGGACACCTCCTCCACCGGCAGCTCCGAGAACTTGTTGGCGGAGAGATCCAGGGTGCGCAGGTGGGGGTGCGTCAGGTTCCGCATGGAGGCGAAGGCGAAGCTGGTCAGGTTGTTCCAGCTCAGGTAGATTTTGCGGATGTTGGCCAGGCGGGCGAAGGCCGCCCCCTCGACGTTGGCGATGAGGTTGTTGTACAGGAGAAGTTCCTCCAGGCTGAGGAGCGCCTGGAAAAGCTCCGCCCCCACAGTCCGGAGACGGTTGGAGGACAGGTCCAGGTGCCTCAGCCGGGTGGCGTTGCGAAAGGCGCCGGGGGACAGAGACCTCAGCCGGTTGCGGCCGATGCGCAGGACGCGCAGGCGCGGGACGTCGGCCAGCCAGCCGTCGCGCAGGGACACGATGGAGTTGTGGCTCAGGTCCACGCTGCTGGACGCGGCCGGCAGGTTCTCCGGCACGTCGGTCAGTCCGACTTTTGTGCAGCTCAGGAGGTCCGAGGCGCAGATGCACTTCGGGGGGCACCCGGAAATCAATCCCAGTCCTGCGAAAGTCTCCACGACCAGGAAGACCCCCAGGCTCGGT
>NW_017308506.1:2028-2541 GCF_000935625.1 Nanorana parkeri
CCCCCCCCTCACCTCCGCTCAGCAGACGTCGGCTGCCGGTCCGCTCATCCTCCGGAGCGACGATAGACGGACGGCTCCCGGGACACAGCAGGACGGAGGAAGGATTTATAACACTAGCGGCATCCTCGGAGCCTTGCGGCGCGTTCCCTCCCGGGGGGACATGAACTTCTCCGGGACAAGGGCGACGTCTTAGGCGCGCCGCGTCACCTTCTCCGCGATCGATACCTCGCGATGTGCGGCGGCCTTTGACGCGGAGAGTTGAAGGTTTCTGATGCGGCTTCTGGTGAATAGAAGGAGTTTTGCAGAGAGTTGAATCAATGCAGGGAGTCCTCTTACCGCCGCCGATGGAAGCTGTCTCTACTGGAAGCACTTCTGACTCGTCCTCCCTCCCCTCTCTGGACGTCTCAATGTCTTCACCGTCATTGGCTGTCTGGCGCTCTCTCGCTCTCGCTCTCCCCTCCCCTAAAATAATGTTCTCAATGGCACTCAAGCCACTTCATGACACACTTGGAG
>NW_017308506.1:2577-2800 GCF_000935625.1 Nanorana parkeri
CCGATGTCCGTACGGCATGACAGTGTAGGAGAACCACTAAGGGGGATGTAGGGCCCCCCGGGGGTCATGGAACAGCAGCCGTCTCAATAGAATTAGAGGAAGAGCTGACCCAATTGTCGAATTAGGAGCGCGACGGGGGTGACATTACAGATTCATCTTTTATTACTACAGTTTTCTCTGTAATAAAGAATATATTGGTCTGGGCCGCTCGTGCGGACATCGG
>NW_017308506.1:6578-8123 GCF_000935625.1 Nanorana parkeri
TATACGGATGGAGGGGGGGCAGGAAAGGGTTAAAGATGGAGTTGGGAGCCTGTAATGTGAGTGTTTCACTCTCGGCTGTGTGCGGATTTAATGGACAGGAGATGTGATCTGGGCCTCCCCGGGGCCTCGTTTTATTTACTCCTAATGCAGGAGAGACACCCCCGGCCAGAAAGACGCTCCGACACTCCCGCTGTCAGCGACCAATCCTCACATCTCGGAGATCCTCTTCATTGCCTTGTGGTCATCAGTGGGCAAAGCATGATGGGACTTGTAGTTCACCTGTGTTGCTTTCTGGTCCAGCAGCCTTCCAATCTAATTTTGTGTGGAAAGTGCTCTATCTGGTCACGTGACTATAAAGTGTGGAAAGTGCTCTGTATCTGGTCACGTGACTATAAAGTGCGGAAAGTGCTCTGTATCTGGTCACGTGACTATAAAGTGCGGAAAGTGCTCTGTATCTGGTCACGTGACTATAAAGTGCGGAAAGTGCTCTGTATCTGGTCACGTGACTATGAAGTGTGGAAAGTGCTCTATCTGGTCACGTGACTATGAAGTGTGGACAGTGGTCTGTATCTGGTCACGTGACTATAAAGTGTGAAAAGTGCTCTGTATCTGGTCACGTGACTATGAAGTGTGAAAAGTGCTCTGTATCTGGTCACGTGACTATAAAGTGTGAAAAGTGCTCTATCTGGTCACGTGACTATGAAGTGTGGAAAGTGGTCTGTATCTGGTCACGTGACTATGAAGTGTGGAAAGTGCTCTATCTGGTCACGTGACTATGAAGTGTGGAAAGTGCTCTATCTGGTCACGTGACTATAAAGTGTGGAAAGTGCTCTATCTGGTCACGTGACTATGAAGTGTGGAAAGTGCTCTGTATCTGGTCACGTGACTATAAAGTGTGAAAAGTGCTCTGTATCTGGTCACGTGACTATGAAGTGTGGAAAGTGCTCTATCTGGTCACGTGACTATAAAGTGTGGAAAGTGCTCTATCTGGTCACGTGACTATGAAGTGTGGAAAGTGCTCTGTATCTGGTCACGTGACTATAAAGTGTGAAAAGTGCTCTGTATCTGGTCACGTGACTATGAAGTGTGGAAAGTGCTCTATCTGGTCACGTGACTATAAAGTGTGGAAAGTGCTCTATCTGGTCACGTGACTATGAAGTGTGGAAAGTGCTCTGTATCTGGTCACGTGACTATAAAGTGTGAAAAGTGCTCTGTATCTGGTCACGTGACTATGAAGTGTGGAAAGTGCTCTATCTGGTCACGTGACTATAAAGTGTGGAAAGTGCTCTATCTGGTCACGTGACTATGAAGTGTGGAAAGTGCTCTGTATCTGGTCACGTGACTATAAAGTGTGAAAAGTGCTCTGTATCTGGTCACGTGACTATGAAGTGTGGAAAGTGCTCTATCTGGTCACGTGACTATAAAGTGTGGAAAGTGCTCTATCTGGTCACGTGACTATGAAGTGTGGAAAGTGCTCTGTATCTGGTCACGTGACTATAAAGTGTGAAAAGTGCTCTGTATCTGGTCACGTGACTATGAAGTGTG
>NW_017308506.1:8409-9226 GCF_000935625.1 Nanorana parkeri
ACAGATGAGGCCCTGGCGCCGCGGTCACAGATGAGGCCCTGGCGCCGCGGTTACAGATGAGGCCCTGGCGCCGCGGTCACAGATGAGGCCCTGGCGCCGCGGTCACAGATGAGGCCCTGGCGCCGCGGTCACAGATGAGGCCCTGGCGCCGCGGTCACAGATGAGGCCCTGGCGCCGCGGTCACAGATGAGGTCCTGGCGCCGCGGTCACAGATGAGGTCCTCTGGGGTCTTAGGAAGCTGATAAAAATTCGGAGCGGACCCCCCAGATTGGCTTCCTGACGCCCAGCTGGGATTGGACTGAATTGTAGATCACGTGACTACGAAGTGCGGAAAGTGCTCTGTATCTGGTCGCGTGACTATGAAGGGATATAATCCGTATACTTGCCTTGTCTCTCCTCTGCAGGATCCTGCGAGCCACCGGCGTGTTATTGGCGGATCCGTGCTTCCAGCTGCGCTCCATCCAGTACTTGTTGGGGCAGATAGAGCCGAATACCCTGGGTGCCGCGGCGCCCCCTGCTGACAAGAAGCATTTCTCCCTGCAGGCCTGTAAGTAGCACCATCTGTGGGAGCTGTGCGGCATGCTTCCTGTGTGATGTACAGATATATATATGTGGAACCGGCGTGTTATTGGGGGATCCGTGCTTCCAGCTGCGCTCCATCCAGTACTTGTTGGGGCAGATAGAGCCGAATACCCTGGGTGCCGCGGCGCCCCCTGCTGACAAGAAGCATTTCTCCCTGCAGGCCTGTAAGTAGCACCATCTGTGGGAGCTGTGCGGCATGCTTCCTGTGTGATGTACAGATATATATATGTGGACC
>NW_017308506.1:13036-13691 GCF_000935625.1 Nanorana parkeri
TGATCTGACTGACATGGCCCCTCCCCCCTATGATCTGACTGACATGGCTCCTCCCCCTTCATTCCCAGTAGCACAGGAGCCGTGTGTGAGAAGATATTAATGTTGAGTATTTATAGAAATGATCTATTTCTGGATGGGAAGTGACCCGTGGGAGCGCGAGGACGCCATTCCCCCCGGAGGATGCCGCCGTTTCTTCCTCTCCGGCCCCGTAACCCCTTAAGTGCCGCCAGACCAATAAAATGGCGGAGCTGGGGCCTCATCCTTGGGATAGAGCGGACGGCGGCCATGTTGGCGGGGAGGAGGAGTCGCCGTCGTAATTATAATTCCGCAATAGTTAAATACTGAGAAGCCGAAATTCTCTGCAACTCGTTTTGCTGCGATTTCCAAAATCCGCGGATTGTAGGAGTGGCCCCGCCCATAACGATCTCTCTGTTTTGGGGGTGCTGATCCCTCATTGGGCGTTTAGCACCGTCGGGGGGTGCCCCCGGGCACGGAGATCTCTCCTAAAAACAACCGTGACGGCCGAAGATTTGACTTGTTGGCACCGGCCCCCCTTCACCATCTCCAGTAGGGGGAGCTGAGACCCCGATGCCCGGCGCCCCCTAGGGGACCCTATAGGAAGATACAGGAGAGTTCAGGGAGTTGGCTGCAGGAG
>NW_017308506.1:13764-14548 GCF_000935625.1 Nanorana parkeri
CCCATCTCTAATACATTGCACAGCATGTTGACCAGGAAGGAGCTACAGCCGGCATATATGTAGGGGTAGGCAGCATATAGGGGTAGGCAGCATAGGTGGACACATTGGTCCACCAGGTCCAGGAGTACTGAGCAATTTATGAATAATGTATTTATTTTCTCTTACCTAACTGGCATTTGTTGCCGCCGCCCTAGGCAAGTGCCTAGTTTGCCTTGCAGTAGATACACCCCTGAGTACGGGATGAGGGAGTCCACCATGACCGAATCCGCTCCGCCGATCATTCGCACATTCACATTGTATTCATCAGCTGTGTTTAGAATCTTGCAGCCGCTCCGGTCTATGGCGGCGATACGGAGGGTTGGTGGGAAGGGTAATGTAACGTTGGATTCTCTCTCTCCGCAGACACGGATTACATCACCGCCGAGGAGCTGAGCAAGGTGAGCCGGATGTTGGTGCATCTGAGTGAGGAGTCCAAACAGGCGGCGGCCACCACACAGGTAAGTGTCCCCTTGTATGGGGTCACAGCGCCGGGGGCGGGGTGTCATGGGATGGTTGTAATTTGGTGGCTGATAGCGGGCTGTAATGCATTGGCTGATGGGGGGGGGTGATGGGCGACAGCAGGCTTAATGCGGTGTTGTGCGGTGGCCAATGGCGGGGTGTCATGCCAAAGCTGATGGTGGGGTGTCTTGTAGTGGGGTGTCATAGGGTGTTGGGCTGTGGCCGATGGTGGGGTTGTATTTGGGGCTGCGAGTGATGGCTGACCGAGGGGGTTGTGGGTTCTGTG
>NW_017308506.1:15918-16403 GCF_000935625.1 Nanorana parkeri
CCGCCGCTCCCTCCCTCTCCCTACCGCCGCTCCCTCCCTCTCCCTACCGCCGCTCCCTCCCTCTCCCTCCCGCTGCCTGGCTGTCATGCTAATCCTGCGGCTTCGATACCTGACCCCGAAGTAAATGATTCTGGTCAGGAGTAGCTTTTGAAGTCAGAGGATCGTTATACCAGCCAGGCGCTTTGCATTTTCAGAGGGTCAGTACCGGCCTCCTGTGTCTCGGACAGGGATGGATCGGGGGAGGGTCACTAATATTACCATGTCTTCTATCAGTATGATCGGAGGGGGCGGGGCCTGAATAGAAGGAAACCCCCAAAACCCATATACATTGTGCACGTGGCCACAAAGGTGTCATTCTGGCCGGAAAGTCTGATATGCATTTCCCGCACTGATTCCTTGTGACCCCGCCCCCCCTCTCAAATCCCACCCCCTGGTTTCTGAGCTCCGCCTTGTTAAAGTGTCTGTCCTGGTTCCCCCCCCGCCGG
>NW_017308506.1:17086-17429 GCF_000935625.1 Nanorana parkeri
CCGAGGAGAGCCAGCCAGGGGCCCCCCAAGGGTGCCAGCCAGGGGTGCTGGGGAAAGTGCGCTGCGTAAGTATTCACACCCCTTTCCTGTCCGAGATCTGAAGCGATGAACCGACTTCCCGCTCAGATGAAGTAAAACCAAATCTTCCCCAATCTCAGCGCTCCTCCCTCCTGAGCTCCGCCCATTATTAGGGAAAGGGAGGAGTGTAACTGTGACTCCGCCCACAAGGCTGTCCATCAAATGAGGAGAGCATCTGAAAAACCAACCAATGGTGACCCTTGAAGAGGCTGCGCCCATGGGGCACCGAAACCCCCCCCCCCCCGGGGCTGGGGGGGGGGCGGCC
>NW_017308506.1:17563-18061 GCF_000935625.1 Nanorana parkeri
GCCCGGCAGGCCAGAAACCCTGCCCCCCCCCCCACCGAGCCGGAATGTCCCATCAAAACCCAGAACTCAATCCAGCCGAGAGTCTGTGGGAGGAGTTCACTATTCACCAGCGCTCCCTATTCTGAGGAAACGTGCCAGACATGGGGGGGGAGGGGCATGAATACCTACGCAGCCAGCAAACGTCTGCTCTATTATCCATTGATTGCGTCACCTTCAGCATATTGTTCATGTTCTGTTTTCACATAGTTGCAGCAATTTGCAGTGTGACCAGCAGAGGGCGCTCCCTGCGGCACTATAGAGGTGAGACATCAGCCGCACAAGGAGGGCGTTATAATTATATACACCGAGCGGCCGGATTGTTATATACACCGAGTGGCCGGATTATTATATACACCGAGTGGCCGGATTATTATATACACCGAGTGGCCGGATTATTATATACACCGAGTGGCCGGATTATTATATACACCGAGTGGCCGGATTATTATATACACCGAG
>NW_017308506.1:18660-19300 GCF_000935625.1 Nanorana parkeri
TTCCTCCATCCATCACTGACCATGTGTCCACCAGGTCACATGACTACAGCTGTGTAAGCTCTGCGGGTCACCCACAGGCAGGCCCAGTCCAGGTACAGGAGGGCCACGCATACCCCCCATCACCGGCCCCGGGTACAAGAATCACATTTTATAGATGAAGAAAAAAATGAATACACAGCGAACACAATACTTTGTAATCTTTTATTAGGCCTGTGTGAGAAGCCTCAGATGGAAGCAATCAGTCTGCGCTGTATGGGGGCTGCTTAGCAGCTTCATTGACACGGGTTGTGGATTGGGTTCCATGGCCGACACAGGGACACCGCATCACTCCACCTCTCAACTTTTCTCCCCCATCCAAGTGACGGGTACAATGGCAGCTTCCATCGAGCGGCCTCAGAGACAGAGAGTCTCCCCATTGCTGCTCCTCAGGGGGCGTCTTTTCTCCAGGACACAGCACCCCCCCCCCGGTGAACAGATTACAAGATCCAGCTGTGAAATGGCAGTGCCCGCCTACGAGGAACTGAAGCCCCACCCAGGAGTGCCAGTGCCCGCCTACGAGGAAACGTTCGGTGATCATAAACACAGCTGTGCCAATAGGGAGATTCGGGGTGGATGTCCGCCATTATATCCTTCATCTCGT
>NW_017308506.1:19893-23445 GCF_000935625.1 Nanorana parkeri
AGGATAAAAGTTGATTTGCTTGTAAACATAAAATCTCAGTCTGAAGTTGTGGAGAGTTCCGGGGTCACCGCTACATTATGATTCGGGGTTCCGGCACGGACTCTGCAATGCACTTGTGGGGTAACACGTTGGCTCCGTTCAGGTAAAGCTCGTCGTTGACGATAACGTCCTCGCCCAGCACAGTCACGTTCTCCATCCGGACCTGAAACACAAAGACGGAGCCGTCACCTTTCCACCGCCGACGGTGTGACCGAGCGTAACCCATAGCGACCAATCACAGGCATCGGCTCAGCGATAAGACCGCCCCAATTTCTGCCCTCCTGAAGAACCCGGACTGATCCCCACCAAGGAGCGACCGGGGCATACAGGTCACCCGGGGCATACAGGTCACCCGGGGCATACAGGGCACCCGCGGCATACAGGTCACCCGCGGCATACAGGTCACCCGCGGCATACAGGTCACCCGCGGCATACAGGTCCCCCGCGGCATACAGGTCACCCGCGGCATACAGGTCACCCGGGGCATACAGGTCACCCGCGGCATACAGGTCACCCGGGGCATAGAGCAGAGGCCTCGGCGCCCCCCGGAGAAGATCTCATCCATGGAACCTCACCCATTGTCCTACAGCCGTGCTCCACCCCACTATGGAGGACTCCAGCCAGGAGTGGGAGCGGATCCGCGAGCCCTTCATGACCGTGCAACGCTTTATCCGCACTCCGTCCTCCACCGTCACCCCCGGCCCGATCGTCACATTGGGCCCAATGCAGCAATTCTCCCCGATCTTGGCTGTGGGGTCCTAGAGAGGAATGAGTGAGAGAGACACTCCATCACCACAGTGCCATAGAGTCTGAGGAGGGGCCCCACTGCCAGTGTCACCAGTCACCCATCCGCTCCTCCCCCACACACACATCACATGGCACCTCCCAGTGTCACCCATCCGCTCCTCCCCCACACACACATCACATGGCACCTCCCAGTGTCACCCATCCGCTCCTCCCCCACACACACATCACATGGCACCTCCCAGTGTCACCCATCCGCTCCTCCCCCACACACACATCACATGGCACCTCCCAGTGTCACCCATCCGCTCCTCCCCCACACACACATCACATGGCACCTCCCAGTGTCACCCATCCGCTCCTCCCCCACACACACATCACATGGCACCTCCCAGTGTCACCCATCCGCTCCTCCCCCACACACACATCACATGGCACCTCCCAGTGTCACCCATCCGCTCCTCCCCCACACACACATCACATGGCACCTCCCAGTGTCACCCATCCGCTCCTCCCCCACACACACATCACATGGCACCTCCCAGTGTCACCCATCCGCTCCTCCCCCACACACACATCACATGGCACCTCCCAGTGTCACCCATCCGCTCCTCCCCCACACACACATCACATGGCACCTCCCAGTGTCACCCATCCGCTCCTCCCCCACACACACATCACATGGCACCTCCCAGTGTCACCCATCCGCTCCTCCCCCACACACACATCACATGGCACCTCCCAGTGTCACCCATCCGCTCCTCCCCCACACACACATCACATGGCACCTCCCAGTGTCACCCATCCGCTCCTCCCCCACACACACATCACATGGCACCTCCCAGTGTCACCCATCCGCTCCTCCCCCACACACACATCACATGGCACCTCCCAGTGTCACCCATCCGCTCCTCCCCCACACACACATCACATGGCACCTCCCAGTGTCACCCATCCGCTCCTCCCCCACACACACATCACATGGCACCTCCCAGTGTCACCCATCCGCTCCTCCCCCACACACACATCACATGGCACCTCCCAGTGTCACCCATCCGCTCCTCCCCCACACACACATCACATGGCACCTCCCAGTGTCACCCATCCGCTCCTCCCCCACACACACATCACATGGCACCTCCCAGTGTCACCCATCCGCTCCTCCCCCACACACACATCACATGGCACCTCCCAGTGTCACCCATCCGCTCCTCCCCCACACACACATCACATGGCACCTCCCAGTGTCACCCATCCGCTCCTCCCCCACACACACATCACATGGCACCTCCCAGTGTCACCCATCCGCTCCTCCCCCACACACACATCACATGGCACCTCCCAGTGTCACCCATCCGCTCCTCCCCCACACACACATCACATGGCACCTCCCAGTGTCACCCATCCGCTCCTCCCCCACACACGTGATCTTACCACCAAGACGTTCCCCACGAAGCCGGGCCCGGCATGGAGCCATTCGGGGTGTTTGTGTCGCACAGACTGAAGGTACAAGCACATGCCGGTCAGGAAGTCTTTGGGTTGCCCGATGTCCATCCAAAATCCTGCAGACAGGAAGACGAGTCAGTCACATGACGGCATTAAACATAAAGCTCCGCCCCCCCAACTTAGACATACGGCCTCTCCTGCTGACCTTGGAGCTCCATTGCAAATAGTTCTCCTTCCTGAGCCATGGCCGGGAAAATCTCCTTCTCGATGGACGTCGGACGTAGCTGCGGAGATCAGATGATGGACAGTGAGGATGAGCATGACCCAACATGGCTGCCAACCCTCCAACATCCGTGACGTACCGACACAGACCTCCCTATAACTCTTCCGGACTGAGGCTTTGAGGAGCCCGGGGCCCCTCGACATGTCCCCTCAATTCAGCTTAGCATACAGGTTTTAGTTGAACGGAGAGGACAGGAAGGTGATTGGCTGAGGTTCTGAGGCCTGCCTGGTCAATCACCCCCCCCAGAACAATCAGGACGTGGTGACTTCCGGATCCGGCTGGGTCAGGGAACGTCACTTCCTGTCTATGGCTGACTTACACCCCGGAGATGATCCCGCCTCCCTAGAAGGACCTTTACCAGCCCGGTGTCGGGGTATCTTCTCCCCCCCCCCCATGGGGCTCAGCACACTAATGGCGGGAAGTGATCATTGTTGGGGCCGTACGCGGACGAAGGAGAGACATGGAAACCGTCACTCAGATATTGTTGTATCAGCTCCCGTTATTCATCGATAACATTTCTATACATGGGTCCTGGTGAGAGGCGGAGTCACCATCACACCGCGCGATATACCGGGGGGGAGTGGCAATCTGAATCCCTGGCCTGGACCGCCATCAGGTGGGTATGGCCGGTACTTGTGTGAGGGGCCCAGGCTCCAAGCAAGAGTTGAGGAGGAGGAGAGACACTGACCGACATTGGGAGGGGGGGAGAATATGGTGTCATGTGACCTGTACACGCGGCGGCATCGTGCGCTCGCCGAGCGTAGCACGCGGGTCCCGTGTATGTGAACGCGCCGCGGTCCGCTTACCTGGATCCGGTCCAGTATGGACGGGCTGAAGATATATAATCCGGAGTTGATCTTGTTGGAGACGAAGACTTGCGGTTTCTCCACAAAGCGCTGGATTCTGCCCGTCTCTGCCTCGTATATCACCACGCCGTACTTCGAGGGTTCCTCCACCTTCGTGACCTGCGGGGAGAGTGAAATATCGGATGTCAGCTTCTCCCCCCTCAGCAGTCCGCGTGTCGCCATTCGCTCGGAGGG
>NW_017308506.1:23457-33129 GCF_000935625.1 Nanorana parkeri
GTCTCCAATCAGACAATCCTCTGCTGTAAGCCCCTCCCCCTACCCATGAGCTGCGAGGTCGGACTCACCACAATGGTCCCCTCCTTCCCGTGGTGGTGGTGGAAGGTGACCATCTCCTCGAAGGGGAAGTCGCAGATGACGTCACTGTTCAGGACGAAGAACGGCTCCGAGTTCTCTGTCAGCAAGTCTCACGCATACGAGGCCGGCCCCATAGCAACCCGTACGCCGCATACGAGGCCGGCCCCATAGCAACCCGTACGCCGCATACGAGGCCGGCCCCATAGCAACCCGTACGCCGCATACGAGGCCGGCCCCATAGCAACCCGTACGCCGCATACGAGGCCGGCCCCATAGCAACCCGTACGCCGCATACGAGGCCGGCCCCATAGCAACCCGTACGCCGCATACGAGGCCGGCCCCATAGCAACCCGTACGCCGCATACGAGGCCGGCCCCATAGCAACCCGTACGCCGCATACGAGGCCGGCCCCATAGCAACCCGTACGCCGCATACGAGGCCGGCCCCATAGCAACCCGTACGCCGCATACGAGGCCGGCCCCATAGCAACCCGTACGCCGCATACGAGGCCGGCCCCATAGCAACCCGTACGCCGCATACGAGGCCGGCCCCATAGCAACCCGTACGCCGCATACGAGGCCGGCCCCATAGCAACCCGTACGCCGCATACGAGGCCGGCCCCATAGCAACCCGTACGCCGCATACGAGGCCGGCCCCATAGCAACCCGTACGCCGCATACGAGGCCGGCCCCATAGCAACCCGTACGCCGCATACGAGGCCGGCCCCATAGCAACCCGTACGCCGCATACGAGGCCGGCCCCATAGCAACCCGTACGCCGCATACGAGGCCGGCCCCATAGCAACCCGTACGCCGCATACGAGGCCGGCCCCATAGCAACCCGTACGCCGCATACGAGGCCGGCCCCATAGCAACCCGTACGCCGCATACGAGGCCGGCCCCATAGCAACCCGTACGCCGCATACGAGGCCGGCCCCATAGCAACCCGTACGCCGCATACGAGGCCGGCCCCATAGCAACCCGTACGCCGCATACGAGGCCGGCCCCATAGCAACCCGTACGCCGCATACGAGGCCGGCCCCATAGCAACCCGTACGCCGCATACGAGGCCGGCCCCATAGCAACCCGTACGCCGCATACGAGGCCGGCCCCATAGCAACCCGTACGCCGCATACGAGGCCGGCCCCATAGCAACCCGTACGCCGCATACGAGGCCGGCCCCATAGCAACCCGTACGCCGCATACGAGGCCGGCCCCATAGCAACCCGTACGCCGCATACGAGGCCGGCCCCATAGCAACCCGTACGCCGCATACGAGGCCGGCCCCATAGCAACCCGTACGCCGCATACGAGGCCGGCCCCATAGCAACCCGTACGCCGCATACGAGGCCGGCCCCATAGCAACCCGTACGCCGCATACGAGGCCGGCCCCATAGCAACCCGTACGCCGCATACGAGGCCGGCCCCATAGCAACCCGTACGCCGCATACGAGGCCGGCCCCATAGCAACCCGTACGCCGCATACGAGGCCGGCCCCATAGCAACCCGTACGCCGCATACGAGGCCGGCCCCATAGCAACCCGTACGCCGCATACGAGGCCGGCCCCATAGCAACCCGTACGCCGCATACGAGGCCGGCCCCATAGCAACCCGTACGCCGCATACGAGGCCGGCCCCATAGCAACCCGTACGCCGCATACGAGGCCGGCCCCATAGCAACCCGTACGCCGCATACGAGGCCGGCCCCATAGCAACCCGTACGCCGCATACGAGGCCGGCCCCATAGCAACCCGTACGCCGCATACGAGGCCGGCCCCATAGCAACCCGTACGCCGCATACGAGGCCGGCCCCATAGCAACCCGTACGCCGCATACGAGGCCGGCCCCATAGCAACCCGTACGCCGCATACGAGGCCGGCCCCATAGCAACCCGTACGCCGCATACGAGGCCGGCCCCATAGCAACCCGTACGCCGCATACGAGGCCGGCCCCATAGCAACCCGTACGCCGCATACGAGGCCGGCCCCATAGCAACCCGTACGCCGCATACGAGGCCGGCCCCATAGCAACCCGTACGCCGCATACGAGGCCGGCCCCATAGCAACCCGTACGCCGCATACGAGGCCGGCCCCATAGCAACCCGTACGCCGCATACGAGGCCGGCCCCATAGCAACCCGTACGCCGCATACGAGGCCGGCCCCATAGCAACCCGTACGCCGCATACGAGGCCGGCCCCATAGCAACCCGTACGCCGCATACGAGGCCGGCCCCATAGCAACCCGTACGCCGCATACGAGGCCGGCCCCATAGCAACCCGTACGCCGCATACGAGGCCGGCCCCATAGCAACCCGTACGCCGCATACGAGGCCGGCCCCATAGCAACCCGTACGCCGCATACGAGGCCGGCCCCATAGCAACCCGTACGCCGCATACGAGGCCGGCCCCATAGCAACCCGTACGCCGCATACGAGGCCGGCCCCATAGCAACCCGTACGCCGCATACGAGGCCGGCCCCATAGCAACCCGTACGCCGCATACGAGGCCGGCCCCATAGCAACCCGTACGCCGCATACGAGGCCGGCCCCATAGCAACCCGTACGCCGCATACGAGGCCGGCCCCATAGCAACCCGTACGCCGCATACGAGGCCGGCCCCATAGCAACCCGTACGCCGCATACGAGGCCGGCCCCATAGCAACCCGTACGCCGCATACGAGGCCGGCCCCATAGCAACCCGTACGCCGCATACGAGGCCGGCCCCATAGCAACCCGTACGCCGCATACGAGGCCGGCCCCATAGCAACCCGTACGCCGCATACGAGGCCGGCCCCATAGCAACCCGTACGCCGCATACGAGGCCGGCCCCATAGCAACCCGTACGCCGCATACGAGGCCGGCCCCATAGCAACCCGTACGCCGCATACGAGGCCGGCCCCATAGCAACCCGTACGCCGCATACGAGGCCGGCCCCATAGCAACCCGTACGCCGCATACGAGGCCGGCCCCATAGCAACCCGTACGCCGCATACGAGGCCGGCCCCATAGCAACCCGTACGCCGCATACGAGGCCGGCCCCATAGCAACCCGTACGCCGCATACGAGGCCGGCCCCATAGCAACCCGTACGCCGCATACGAGGCCGGCCCCATAGCAACCCGTACGCCGCATACGAGGCCGGCCCCATAGCAACCCGTACGCCGCATACGAGGCCGGCCCCATAGCAACCCGTACGCCGCATACGAGGCCGGCCCCATAGCAACCCGTACGCCGCATACGAGGCCGGCCCCATAGCAACCCGTACGCCGCATACGAGGCCGGCCCCATAGCAACCCGTACGCCGCATACGAGGCCGGCCCCATAGCAACCCGTACGCCGCATACGAGGCCGGCCCCATAGCAACCCGTACGCCGCATACGAGGCCGGCCCCATAGCAACCCGTACGCCGCATACGAGGCCGGCCCCATAGCAACCCGTACGCCGCATACGAGGCCGGCCCCATAGCAACCCGTACGCCGCATACGAGGCCGGCCCCATAGCAACCCGTACGCCGCATACGAGGCCGGCCCCATAGCAACCCGTACGCCGCATACGAGGCCGGCCCCATAGCAACCCGTACGCCGCATACGAGGCCGGCCCCATAGCAACCCGTACGCCGCATACGAGGCCGGCCCCATAGCAACCCGTACGCCGCATACGAGGCCGGCCCCATAGCAACCCGTACGCCGCATACGAGGCCGGCCCCATAGCAACCCGTACGCCGCATACGAGGCCGGCCCCATAGCAACCCGTACGCCGCATACGAGGCCGGCCCCATAGCAACCCGTACGCCGCATACGAGGCCGGCCCCATAGCAACCCGTACGCCGCATACGAGGCCGGCCCCATAGCAACCCGTACGCCGCATACGAGGCCGGCCCCATAGCAACCCGTACGCCGCATACGAGGCCGGCCCCATAGCAACCCGTACGCCGCATACGAGGCCGGCCCCATAGCAACCCGTACGCCGCATACGAGGCCGGCCCCATAGCAACCCGTACGCCGCATACGAGGCCGGCCCCATAGCAACCCGTACGCCGCATACGAGGCCGGCCCCATAGCAACCCGTACGCCGCATACGAGGCCGGCCCCATAGCAACCCGTACGCCGCATACGAGGCCGGCCCCATAGCAACCCGTACGCCGCATACGAGGCCGGCCCCATAGCAACCCGTACGCCGCATACGAGGCCGGCCCCATAGCAACCCGTACGCCGCATACGAGGCCGGCCCCATAGCAACCCGTACGCCGCATACGAGGCCGGCCCCATAGCAACCCGTACGCCGCATACGAGGCCGGCCCCATAGCAACCCGTACGCCGCATACGAGGCCGGCCCCATAGCAACCCGTACGCCGCATACGAGGCCGGCCCCATAGCAACCCGTACGCCGCATACGAGGCCGGCCCCATAGCAACCCGTACGCCGCATACGAGGCCGGCCCCATAGCAACCCGTACGCCGCATACGAGGCCGGCCCCATAGCAACCCGTACGCCGCATACGAGGCCGGCCCCATAGCAACCCGTACGCCGCATACGAGGCCGGCCCCATAGCAACCCGTACGCCGCATACGAGGCCGGCCCCATAGCAACCCGTACGCCGCATACGAGGCCGGCCCCATAGCAACCCGTACGCCTTATACGAGGCCGGCCCCATAGCAACCCGTACGCCGTATACGAGGCCGGCCCCATAGCAACCCGTACGCAGTATACGAGGCCGGCCCCATAGCAACCCGTACGCCGTATACGAGGCCGGCCTCATAGATCACCGTACGCCGCATACGAGGCCGGCCCCATAGCAACCCGTACGCCGTATACGAGGCCGGCCCCATAGCAACCCGTACGCAGTATACGAGGCCGGCCCCATAGCAACCCGTACAACGTATACGAGGCCGGCTCTGATTGGTTGTGTCCTCACCTTCACCAGAGCCTCCACCTGATGCAGGAGGATGGGCTTATTACAGAAATCCACCAGAGGTTTGGGGACGCTCAGAGTCAGGGGGCGGAGCCGAGTCCCAAAGCCGCCAACCAGGATTAAGGCCTTCATGTTCCCTGTGACAGAGAGAGAGAGAGATCAGAGCAAAGCAGGAAATCCGACCCAAATATGTACAATGAGCATCGCTGTGCAGGGGGTCAGGACTACCAGTCCCATCGTACACGTCATTGTGGGCGGAGCATTGTGACAACGTTAGAAAACACCAAATTGGGGTAAATCCGCCATGATTTGGCCGTATTATTTATGTGGATCGGGAACATCCTCCCCCGCACAGCTCACACTTCCTGCTGATTGGAGAGATCTGGTTCTGACTCAGCAGGGGGGGGCGTTGTCAGACCTCTGCAGAGAGACCACTGCTTCCCCACAGAGGGTCATTCTCTGCAGCATGCTGGCAGGGGACGCCTCCTCCACTACTACTCAGACTCTAATATCCCCAACAGACAAAGGGCCGGGGGGCAGGCAGAGGAATTACATGACAGTGACCCCGAGCAGGAAGTGCGTCTCCGCCCGGGGACACAAGAATGAAATGTACACACATGGGGACGTGTACGGCGGGAGTCACTCAGCGTGTCACCTGACCGGGCAAACCGGTTCTACCGCTCAGAGGAAAGGAAGAGACATTTCCTGCCGAGCAATCCACCGCAGAGATCACCGGGAGCCGCCGTGACTCTCACTGTACGGGGGATGACTGCCACAGGATCACCATGCAGTCGCTATGGGATACCGCACATCAGCTTTGTTGCTATGGGATACCGCACATCCTCCCCGCCCTTTGATGGGTTGCCAGGTGTTACTGAGGAAAGCTACGTGGGAACTACATCCCCCAGCAATGCCTTCACCTCCTTCATACAATGAAACTCACTGGCTGGTCCTTGTAGTCCTCCCGGAAAGCTCCGTACAGGATGGGACCGGACCGCACTCCAGATTTTTAATGGAGATTCTGGGAGTTGTAGTTCACCAGCTGTACTCACATCAGCAGCAGAAGTTGTAGTATCTCTGGGGTACCACAACTCCCACCATGCTCCCCTCCTTCTCCCAATTCATACACTACTGCCGCCACCCCCAATAGAGTCCCCCCGGAAATCTTACCTACTCCTCTGTCACAGCTTCCAGCTCTGCACCATTCAAATCAAAAGCGACCACTGAGAAGGGGCGGGGCTTTCTGCACACTTCCTGTTCCGGGTTCGCCCCGTTCTCCTCCCCCTCGGGCTTAACCAAGGGCTCGGGTGACTTAACACCGGTCTGGGGGTGGCGGGGGAGGCCCCCTGTACGATCAGGCCGCGCTTTCCCACTCTCACCCTTATCGCCTCTCTGCTCCTTCCACCTCCGCAGGGATTGGTCGGCGGCCTTCAGTCCTACCGTGGAACAACCTGTAAAAGACAAATCCGCCAATCAGGGAGTGACACACCTCCCACTAATGGATAAGGGTGGCCAATGAGAGCAAAGAGCGCCCACTACTATGGAGACGGTTCCAGCAACGCGGAAGAGAGACGTGACAAGTGGAATGACGTCAGAGGGAGGGGTCACATGTCAGAAACCCGCTTAACAACCTAGTGCAGTCTGCGTTCCTATAGCAACCAACTAAACGTATTAAGCTCTCAAACGTTTTCCAATAATGAATCAGATCAAACATACATCTCCCCACAAAATGTTACTCTTCTAAAACACTTTAGCCCCATTCACACTGAGCGACTTGCAATATTGAGCGACTTTTTCCTATTGGGCTGTATGCAATCAGGAGCAAAATCGCTCGAAATCGCTCGAAAAAAGGGTTATGCAGGAGCGACAAGCGATATTGAGCGACGAGATGTGAACAGCTCCATTGAAATGGATTGGAGAAGCTACATAGAGCGATATTGCTGCATAAATCGCTCAGTGTGAATGGGGCCTAACAATCATCATGTTTCCAAACAGCTCCAACTCTCTCAGCTCCGCTTCCCTGAACGTCCTCTCCAGTACAAGATCACAAGGGACAGAGCCGACTCCATCAACTGTTCATCTACTAGATTGGAGAAGGGAGGGGAGGAGTGGTTTGATTTGCCGTGTAGCACACACAAGGGTGGCTCCATAGGACCCTGCAATAGAAAGCCCCCCCACCCCCTCTAAGCCAGGATATCAGGACCAGAGCTCAGGGGACCAGCTAATTCTGCAGCAGAAAACTGAAACTTTTAAACATCAAGGAGCAGCGCCCATTGTATGTGATTCATCGGCATGTGGAGAAGCTAAAAATCCCTTTGACTTCAATATCACTTTCTTTCTACCCCCACCCCCCCAACTGCCCTGGGAGACATGTATGGGGGTCTGGGTACTGCCTTGGAGGACATGTATGGGGATCCAGGTACTGCCCAAAAATGGGGGAGGGGAGGAACATGGGGTTACCCCTAAAATTCCCAACCAGACCCTTGATCCCAGCACAGAAAAAAATATCTGTGCTGGGCTTATTCACATCAGAGTACCCCTTTAATAAAGGGGGACCCAGATGCACCCCCCCTTGTGAATGAGTAAGTGGAAC
Source organism: Nanorana parkeri (assembly GCF_000935625.1). NCBI lineage: Eukaryota > Metazoa > Chordata > Amphibia > Anura > Dicroglossidae > Nanorana > Nanorana parkeri. The sequence continues at coordinate 31,036 of NW_017308506.1, forward strand.
TTGTATTTCTACCCATTCACTAAACGGTTAAATAAAAGTTTTGAAAAAATCCTTTAATTTAAAAAAAAACCAAAGGACATGTTTTTAACAAATGTTTTATTTGTTTACAGTTGTAACAGGGTGTGCCCTGATTGGGAAATGTCTTGCACCTGACCTGTGGAGCGCGCAAGGCTTTAGCCAATCAGGGCTCACAAGGCGCAGTGCCCTGTGCGGGGTGCTCGGCGGGCGAACATGGAGCCCCTCCCTAGAGTGGATGAGAGGGCCACATGTTTGTATGGAGTCCAGGTAAAGTTTATGTACCTCAGCAACAGGTCACAGGATTCATCCAACACGTTCCAGGGGTGCCCAGTCCCCCCCCCCGCTTCATTGTGGCCGAGGACTCTGATGTGATGTGATGACGGAGGACTCCGATGTGATGGGAGGACTGAGGGCTCCGATGTGATGGGAGGACTGGTCCCTCATCTGAATCATCCGCTCTGAGCTGGTCCTCAGGGAAGGCCATAGATATTCACTGAGGGGAGGAGACAGAATCCGGCAGCCAATCAGCTTCTAGTTTTAAAGCCTTGCCGTGGGCAACTGCTCCGGATTTGATGTTTCCCCCATTCTGTTCTAGAAGTATCTGTGACATACACATCCCAATCTCGTCACAACGGTACCAGCGATGTTACCGGGAACGGTACCAGCGATGTTACCGGGAACGGTACCAGCGATGTTACCGGGAACGGTACCAGCGATGTTACCGGGAACGGTACCAGCGATGTTACTGGGTTACTGGGAACGGTACCAGCGATGTTACTGGGAACGGTACCAGCGACGTTACCGGGAACGGTACCAGCGACGTTACCGGGAACGGTACCAGCGACGTTACTGGGAATGTTCAGGATTGCGATATATAACAATGAGGATTTGGGATGAGCTCCTCTGAATCCGGAAGAAAGCTCCTTCCACTGCTGTCCAATCAGCTGCAGACAGGAAGTTCCCCGCCCCCAGCAAGCGGAGGAGCAGGATATAGTGACATCATTGACCTTATATGGCCACATGACTATATTTAGCCAATGACATCAGCACAAATAGCCCATCCTTTTTTTTTTACCTGCAGGTTCAGGGTGGGGAGATGCCCCGGCCCGCAGGTGATTGGGCGAGTAGCACTTCCATGTTCGGTGGGGCGTCGGTTCAGACGGGCTTGTATTATACCTGCTCCAGGCTCATCTGGAAATGCACAGAACTCATTTAGGTGTCTATGCTATGCCCCCGCACTCTTAAAACGTCCGCCGTTGTATCTGCTGGAATGACACAATATAGATAATGGTGACGCAGAGAACTCCGCCATCCCCAACAATGATAAATATTATCTGCATTGGGCCCAGCGACCCATTACCCTCCAACTGCCAAAGGACTACAGCTCCCAACATCATCCATGGCAGCCATGCTCCACCAGTGTTCCTCCACAGGATGCTGAGGGTCCCCTGAGGATTAGCAGATTGACCTTGAACCTGCTAGTGACGTCAACGCTTCCCAACCATCACCACTTTACAGTGCCACACGTGACCATCCTGCCCCCGGCCCCGCCTATTTATACAGCCACCGACTGTCATTTTATAAGACAAGCCACGCCCACGTTGAAATCTTACTTATTGTGAGGATGAATACATAATGAGTGTAAACTGCCAGTTCAATTACTAAACACTTCATACAATTTGTATTTCACTGTTCTATTTCACGCATCCATTGCTGGTATTCTAACGACTTTGCCAGCAGTTGCCCTCATCCAATATGGCGCGCGGCTTCCGTATTTCCCGCAGTCTGCGCTTCAGCCAATCACGAAGCGACAACTATCCCCCATCCGCGCGAGACGTGGCCGGACTTTCAGCCAATGGCGGTGCGGGACGTGTTACTGGCATTTTTCTCCCGCCAATCGTCGTTTGCAGCGTGGAAGCGGCCCGGCGCCGGTGGCCAATAGGCTTTGAGCGGGGGTGGGCGGGGTTGCTAGGTGACGCGACGGTGCCGGTGTGCTGAGGAGAAGAGGCTAAGCGGGCTGAGGAGAAGAGGCTAAGCGGGCTGAGAAGAAGACAAGAATGAAGACAGCGGGAGATT
>NW_017308506.1:35167-37050 GCF_000935625.1 Nanorana parkeri
AACGGTACCAGCGATGTTACCGGGAACGGTACCAGCGATGTTACCGGGAACGGTACCAGCGATGTTACCGGGAACGGTACCAGCGATGTTACCGGGAACGGTACCAGCGATGTTACCGGGAACGGTACCAGCGATGTTACCGGGAACGGTACCAGCGATGTTACTGGGTTACTGGGAACGGTACCAGCGATGTTACTGGGAACGGTACCAGCGATGTTACTGGGAACGGTACCAGCGATGTTACTGGGAACGGTACCAGCGATGTTACTGGGAACGGTACCAGCGATGTTACTGGGAACGGTACCAGCGATGTCACCGGGAACGGTAACAGCGATGTTACCGGGAACGGTACCAGCGATGTTACCGGGAACGGTACCAGCGATGTTACCGGGAACGGTACCAGCGATGTCACTGGGAACGGTACCAGCGATGTTACCGGGAACGGTACCAGCGATGTTACTGGGTTACTGGGAACGGTACCAGCGATGTTACCGGGAACGGTACCAGCGACGTTACCGGGAACGGTACCAGCGACGTTACCGGGAACGGTACCAGCGACGTTACTGGGAATGTTCAGGATTGCGATATATAACAATGAGGATTTGGGATGAGCTCCTCTGAATCCGGAAGAAAGCTCCTTCCACTGCTGTCCAATCAGCTGCAGACAGGAAGTTCCCCGCCCCCAGCAAGCGGAGGAGCAGGATATAGTGACATCATTGACCTTATATGGCCACATGACTATATTTAGCCAATGACATCAGCACAAATAGCCCATCCTTTTTTTTTTACCTGCAGGTTCAGGGTGGGGAGATGCCCCGGCCCGCAGGTGATTGGGCGAGTAGCACTTCCATGTTCGGTGGGGCGTCGGTTCAGACGGGCTTGTATTATACCTGCTCCAGGCTCATCTGGAAATGCACAGAACTCATTTAGGTGTCTATGCTATGCCCCCGCACTCTTAAAACGTCCGCCGTTGTATCTGCTGGAATGACACAATATAGATAATGGTGACGCAGAGAACTCCGCCATCCCCAACAATGATAAATATTATCTGCATTGGGCCCAGCGACCCATTACCCTCCAACTGCCAAAGGACTACAGCTCCCAACATCATCCATGGCAGCCATGCTCCACCAGTGTTCCTCCACAGGATGCTGAGGGTCCCCTGAGGATTAGCAGATTGACCTTGAACCTGCTAGTGACGTCAACGCTTCCCAACCATCACCACTTTACAGTGCCACACGTGACCATCCTGCCCCCGGCCCCGCCTATTTATACAGCCACCGACTGTCATTTTATAAGACAAGCCACGCCCACGTTGAAATCTTACTTATTGTGAGGATGAATACATAATGAGTGTAAACTGCCAGTTCAATTACTAAACACTTCATACAATTTGTATTTCACTGTTCTATTTCACGCATCCATTGCTGGTATTCTAACGACTTTGCCAGCAGTTGCCCTCATCCAATATGGCGCGCGGCTTCCGTATTTCCCGCAGTCTGCGCTTCAGCCAATCACGAAGCGACAACTATCCCCCATCCGCGCGAGACGTGGCCGGACTTTCAGCCAATGGCGGTGCGGGACGTGTTACTGGCATTTTTCTCCCGCCAATCGTCGTTTGCAGCGTGGAAGCGGCCCGGCGCCGGTGGCCAATAGGCTTTGAGCGGGGGTGGGCGGGGTTGCTAGGTGACGCGACGGTGCCGGTGTGCTGAGGAGAAGAGGCTAAGCGGGCTGAGGAGAAGAGGCTAAGCGGGCTGAGAAGAAGACAAGAATGAAGACAGCGGGAGCTCTCACCGTCACCGGCCTCCTCCTCCTACTGGCCAAGCCGGGACAGCCGCTCCGAGCCGGGGAGTGTGAAGGTGAGTGCGGCGAAGGGGGAAGAT
>NW_017308506.1:37119-39121 GCF_000935625.1 Nanorana parkeri
GTATATTGGAGTGGGGGGGAGGGAAGGTGTATATCGTGGGGGGCGGTGTATGTGAAGAGGTGTATATCGGGATATACAGCATGTGTTCTGTGCCGGGGTCAGATGTGAAGGGTTACCCCCTGGGTGTGTTCTGTGTTGTATTGTTCTGGGGTCAGAGTTGAAGGGTTACACCAGGATGTGTTCTGTGCTGTCTGGGGTCAGAGGTGAAGGGATACACCAGGATGTGTTGTCCTGGGGTCAGAGGTGAAGGGATACACCAGGATGTGTTCCGTGTTGTCCTGGGGTCAGAGGTGAAGGGTTACACCAGGGTGTGTTCTGTGGCCCGGTCTCATCTCTCCTCCTCTCTTTGCAGTCTGTGTCTCATTTCTGAGCCGCTTCTACCAATCCCTGAAGGACAACGACGTGGAGTTCACACCGGCCGGCGTGGAGAAGGAGCTGGTGAAGACCTGCAATGAAGCCAGAGGCAAAGAGAACCGATTTGTACGTATGGTCACATGACGCTCATGCTGTGTTATCCGTATGGACTGCGCACAGTCCACCTTCCAGACCACGGGGGAGGGGGGGGGGCCAAACTCAGCACCCCCCGGCTGTGCTGCAACTACAAATCCCATGAGGCAGTGCAAGGCTCTGACAGACATGATGGGATTTGTAGTGTCACTGCAGTTGGAGGGCTCGAGTTGACCTACCATGTGACATCTTTCCTTTGACTGTGGCTCCGCCCCCACACAGCCATGTCATCCAGTCCTGTGATGACTCTGAATGAGACTACGTTTCCCATCTGCCACTGCAGCAGAGGGACTATGCAGAGCAGGCCGGTGATCCCCCCCACTGTGTCACATGTACAGCTGCCCCCTATCACAGCGGCTGTGTCTGTACAGACCGGAGGGAACATTGATGGAGACTGAGCACTGTGCCTGCAACACCCTGATCGTGTGATCACGGGTGCAATGCTGTGCAGGCAATAAAAGTAGTGATCCTGTCCGGCCTGACAACACTGATAAGCTGCTGTTCATATGGCTGGAGATGGGGGGGTCCGGGATGGATTGTTAGGTCCTCCCATAGGCTGAGGTGGAGAATGAGTGACACGCGTGTGTGCGTGCGACGGGCCGCGTACAGAGGGTGACGCTGTGTTCTCTTCACAGACAAGCAGATAGACCTGAGCACGGTGGATCTGAAGAAGCTGCGGGTGAAGGAGCTGAAGAAGATCCTAGACGATTGGGGCGAGACCTGCAAAGGCTGCGCCGAGAAATCCGACTTCATCCGCAAGATCAACGAGCTGATGCCCAGATACGCCCCCAACGCCGCCCAGGCGCGGACTGACCTCTGACCTCCCCCGAGGGGGCCACCACGCAGACTCCATACACTGACCGCGGGGGAAAGCCGGCAGACTGACCCCGGTCTACTTTACTTTCCACGACATAGATTTGGTTTAATCCTTCGGGAGGATGATCGGCCGGCGGGAGGATGATCGGCCGGCCGGCGGGAGGATGAGCGCTTCATGGAAGCCGCAGAACTCTCTCCTGTAAGTTATTGCTCCTGGCGGCGTCTCGCCGGGTCTGCCGCAGCGGTGAAATATTATTTTTTTTTTTAGTTTGTTTTTCGGAGCGGGGGATTTATTTCTATGACGATGAGAGAGAGAGAGAGAGACCCCTCTGGGTGGCTGCGCTGACCATGTCCGCGTCTCTTCTGCACGTATCGCGTCTCTGTACCTCGTGCGTGAGGTGACAACGTTACTGAGACAACCAGAGCGGCACGCGGCAAAAAAAAAAGCAGCGGTTAAATATTATTTTTTTTTTTAGTTTGTTTTTCGGAGCGGGGGATTTATTTCTATGACGATGAGAGAGAGAGAGAGAGACCCCTCTGGGTGGCTGCGCTGACCATGTCCGCGTCTCTTCTGCACGTATCGCGTCTCTGTACCTCGTGCGTGAGGTGACAACGTTACTGAGACAACCAGAGCGGCACGCGGCACCACCGAGAGGGTTCCACCGACAGTTATCAGTAT
>NW_017308506.1:39364-39645 GCF_000935625.1 Nanorana parkeri
GCACGTCTCTGTTAATGATCCCAATTCATATTTCTATTAAAAGTTTCTATCTCTGAATGTCCTGAACTCTTCCTGAACTCTCATACAATCCACTCCTCCTGCACTGCTTCTTTATTATTGTTTGAGGAACGACTTTCACAAGAATGGTGTTAGAATCGCTTTATGGGCGGCAGAAGTCTGTCCTCCATCACACCTAATATGGACCTCTCATCCTAAAATCATGGCCCTTAATATAGAGGGAACCCCCCCCCCCGGCCCTTAAAGGGGAACTATGGGTGCAC
>NW_017308506.1:39733-40635 GCF_000935625.1 Nanorana parkeri
AGAGCCGTGACAGGATCGAGAGGTGAGCGAGCGCCGGTATGTGTTCTCTCACTTCCCGATCTACTGAGCCGACCTGTGACAGTCTCATTGTCACAGGTCGGCTAGAACTATGAGGTGAGTGAGAAGCCCCTCCCCCTCATAGTTCTCCTTTTAATATGGAGTTACCCCCATGTAACATCCTCCATCCCCCTGGAAAGGCTTTCACAAGATTTTGGGGGGTCTCTGTGGGAATTTGCCCCATGTGTGAGGTCCGGTACTGATGTTGGATGAGAAGACCCGGGCTCACAGTCAACGTTCCAGTTCATCCCAAAGGTGTTCAGTAGGTTGAGGTCGGGGGCTCTGTGCAGGTCACTCGAGTTCTTCAAACATCCTCCACTCCCCTGGGAAGATGTTCCACAAGATTCTGCAGGTTGTCCGTGGGAGTTGCCCATTTGTGAGGTCAGCCTTCCATATTATCCCCAAGGTGATCAGTAGGGTTGAAGTCCGGTGCTGATGGTGGATGAGGGGACCCGGGCTCAGAGCCAGTGATCAGTAGGGATGAGGTCGGGGATCTGTGCTGGTCACACCATGTCTGTATGGAGCTGGCTATGTACACAGGGGACAGTCATGGGGGGGCAACAGAAAAGGGTCTTCACCAGACTGTGACCACAAGGCCGGAAGAGGACAATTGTCTACAATGTCTTTGTATGATGGAGGATCACCAGAACCTTCACTGGGGACCCCTGAACCCCATCATTAGGAGGGAGGTCCTCATAAATGTGACCATATGGACCTTCATGTGTATGCACAGAGCGCTCCTCTTTATTGTCCTGTACCTAATACCAAACCATTATTTTGGATGCAGTTTCTGTATTTGCCTCAAATATCCCAAGGGATGTATAAATCAGTTGGCTCCAAGCATG
>NW_017308506.1:41902-43292 GCF_000935625.1 Nanorana parkeri
GCACCCATCAGATGCGGGGAGGGAGGGGACATTTCTAGGAGGAGGTTGGCAGCTTGTGCCCTGATTGGTTCTTTTTATTGCCCCCAAATCAACCAATGGGTATTAAAAACAAAGATATGAAAAGACGGAACGATGATCCGGCCGCCGGCTGAGCCTCCGGTGCAGTGCCGGTACATTGGGGAGGGGGAGGGGCATGGACTTCATTACACTGATGTGTGTTACTGCCCATTGTAGTATCAAAGACAAGGTGCGAACGGCCCCAGACTTCAGCTGCCCACCCAGAGTACTGTGCCCACCTCCTGCCCACCCAGAGTACTGTCTGTGCCCGCCTCCTGCCCACCCAGAGTACTGTGCCCGCCTCCTGCCCACCCAGAGTACTGTGCCCGCCTCCTGCCCACCCAGAGTACTGTGCCCGCCTCCTGCCCACCCAGAGTACTGTGTCTGTGCCCGCCTCCTGCCCACCCAGAGTACTGTCTGTGCCCGCCTCCTGCCCACCCAGAGTACTGTCTGTGCCCGCCTCCTGCCCACCCAGAGTACTGTCTGTGCCCGCCTCCTGCCCACCCAGAGTACTGTCTGTGCCCGCCTCCTGCCCACCCAGAGTACTGTCTGTGCCCGCCTCCTGCCCACCCAGAGTACTGTGTCTGTGCCCGCCTCCTGCCCACCCAGAGTACTGTCTCTGCCCGCCTCCTGCCCACCCAGAGTACTGTCTGTGCCCGCCTCCTGCCCACCCAGAGTAATGTCTGTGCCCGCCTCCTGCCCACCCAGAGTAATGTCTGTGCCCGACTCCTGCCCACCTTTTATTGTATCTGTAAAAAAAAAAGGGTTATTTTTATTCTTTATTTACAGACATAACAGGCGGTGTCATTGGCAGCACAGAAGTATTGTGGCGCCCAGAATGACCAGCAGGGGGAGCCGATCCCTTTCCTATATATTCCTCTATCCCAAGTGTGGCCCCTGATATCAAAGGGCTGCATGTTACCTCTGTACAAGTCCCTGCTCCCTACAGTCATGCTCACTACCCAACACGACCTGATATAAAAGATCCGAGTGGCCCCTCGGTGCGGAGAGGGCAGACTCCTGAGGGGCCACACGCCGGGGGCCGGGCCCTGTGCAGCGGATTGAATATACAGACGTCGTCCTCCAGAAGATTTACAATAAAACATTTGGAAGCGTCCGGACAAAAGTGACGGGACCCGAAATCTGAGCTGAGGAGGCGATCGGTGCCGGGGGGGATTCCTGAGCTCTCGGGTTCTGTTCCTCCTCCACACCGGATGTTCCGGATCTTTCCATAGAAGTTCTGGGGGGTTCAGATCCGGACTCACAGAGGTCACAATCCTCCAATGTCTTCTTCTGGGGGGGTTCTAGCTGTGTTTTGGGTCGTTATCCTGAA
>NW_017308506.1:43620-45314 GCF_000935625.1 Nanorana parkeri
CTGTCACCGTGACTCCCCCGACACTTCCTGTCACCGAGTCTCCCCCCCGACACTGAGCAGTATGTTTTCTCTACAATTGCTTGATAGTCCTGAAATGTGATCGTGTTCTGCAGATTGGAGACACCCCGTGCAGAGAAACATTACCAAACCTCCTCCATGTGTCTCAGTGGGTCCGGTGACATAACGGAGCCTCCTCCATGTTTCTCGGCGGGTCCGGTGACATAACGGAGCCTCCTCCATGTTTCTCGGCGGGTCCGGTGACATAACGGAGCCTCCTCCATGTGTCTCAGCGGGTCCGGTGACATAACGGAGCCTCCTCCATGTGTCTCAGCGGGTCCGGTGACATAACGGAGCCTCCTCCATGTGTCTCAGCGGGTCCGGTGACATAACGGAGCCTCCTCCATGTGTCTCAGCGGGTCCGGTGACATAACGGAGCCTCCTCCATGTGTCTCAGCGGGTCCGGTGACATAACGGAGCCTCCTCCATGTGTCTCAGCGGGTCCGGTGACATAACGGAGCCTCCTCCATGTGTCTCAGCGGGTCCGGTGACATAACGGAGCCTCCTCCATGTGTCTCAGCGGGTCCGGTGACATAACGGAGCCTCCTCCATGTGTCTCAGCGGGTCCGGTGACATAACGGAGCCTCCTCCATGTGTCTCAGCGGGTCCGGTGACATAACGGAGCCTCCTCCATGTGTCTCAGCGGGTCCGGTGACATAACGGAGCCTCCTCCATGTGTCTCAGCGGGTCCGGTGACATAACGGAGCCTCCTCCATGTGTCTCAGCGGGTCCGGTGACATAACGGAGCCTCCTCCATGTGTCTCAGCGGGTCCGGTGACATAACGGAGCCTCCTCCATGTTTCTCAGCGGGTCCGGTGACATAACGGAGCCTCCTCCATGTTTCTCAGCGGGTCCGGTGACATAACGGAGCCTCCTCCATGTGTCTCAGCGTGTACGGTGACATAACGGAGCCTCCTCCATGTTTCTCAGCGGGTCCGGTGACATAACGGAGCCTCCTCCATGTGTCTCAGCGGGTACGGTGACATAACGGAGCCTCCTCCATGTGTCTCAGCGGGTCCGGTGACATAACGGAGCCTCCTCCATGTTTCTCAGCGGGTCCGATGACATAACGGAGCCTCCTCCATGTGTCTCAGCGGGTCCGGTGACATAACGGAGCCTCCTCCATGTTTCTCAGCGGGTATGGTGACATAACGGAGCCTCCTCCATGTGTCTCAGCGTGTACGGTGACATAACGGAGCCTCCTCCATGTGTCTCAGCGTGTACGGTGACATAACGGAGCCTCCTCCATGTGTCTCAGCGGGTCCGGTGACATAACGGAGCCTCCTCCATGTGTCTCAGCGGGTCCGGTGTTTCTTTGAAGATTCCATTCCTTTCCTCGGTGAACACGGAGCTGATGTGACTGGTCAGAGATCTCCGGCGCTGTTTCTCCCGGGAACATTTGGACTTGTTGATATGGAGCCGGGCCCCTTGTGGCGCCCAGAGCCGGGCCCCCGGGGGCCCCGTTTCCACTTATTGAACATAAACAATGAAACATTTTTAGTAATTTATTTAAAAGACTAAAACAGAGCAAATAAGAGAAGTTCATCTTTTGGGGTTCACGTCCCCTTTATGTCAGTCCGGGTCCGATGGGGTTCAGAGACGTCTCTGCGTCAGTTCTGTGACTCTCCCGTGATTGG
>NW_017308506.1:47956-48609 GCF_000935625.1 Nanorana parkeri
CGGTGACATAACGGAGCCTCCTCCATGTGTCTCAGCGGGTCCGGTGACATAACGGAGCCTCCTCCATGTTTCTCAGCGGGTCCGATGACATAACGGAGCCTCCTCCATGTGTCTCAGCGGGTCCGGTGACATAACGGAGCCTCCTCCATGTTTCTCAGCGGGTATGGTGACATAACGGAGCCTCCTCCATGTGTCTCAGCGTGTACGGTGACATAACGGAGCCTCCTCCATGTGTCTCAGCGTGTACGGTGACATAACGGAGCCTCCTCCATGTGTCTCAGCGGGTCCGGTGACATAACGGCGCCTCCTCCATGTGTCTCAGCGGGTCCGGTGTTTCTTTGAAGATTCCATTCCTTTCCTCGGTGAACACGGAGCTGATGTGACTGGTCAGAGATCTCCGGCGCTGTTTCTCCCGGGAACATTTGGACTTGTTGATATGGAGCCGGGCCCCTTGTGGCGCCCAGAGCCGGGCCCCCGGGGGCCCCGTTTCCACTTATTGAACATAAACAATGAAACATTTTTAGTAATTTATTTAAAAGACTAAAACAGAGCAAATAAGAGAAGTTCATCTTTTGGGGTTCACGTCCCCTTTATGTCAGTCCGGGTCCGATGGGGTTCAGAGACGTCTCTGCGTCAGTTCTGTGACTCTCCCG
>NW_017308506.1:48771-49214 GCF_000935625.1 Nanorana parkeri
GAACGATGTCAGGCACACACTAAAATCAGGTGTCGGGTGTCGTCGTCGTGGATCTCCGTCTGGCACATCGCGGCTTCATTAGGCAAATCAGCGTCCTCGGGGTTGCCGGGATACCAGGCGGCTGCGTGTGTCAGCGGTCGCATTGTGGGGGGAGGGGTGGCAGTATTTGCATGTTAACGTGTTTCTGTAAGACGGACAAAATGGACTTCCAACACGCCACACGCAGCGCACACAGAACCCGACCGCCATTCATTCAGGGTGACAACACACCTTGGAGATCCCACAGAGGTCATGAAGGGGCCACTGAGAGACCCCTGACCTCCACCGATGACCACCCCTGACCTCCACCGACCACTACCCCTGACCTCCACCGATGACCACCCCTGACCTCCACCGACCACCACCCCTGACCTCCACCGACCACTACCCCTGACCTCCACCGA
>NW_017308506.1:50048-51535 GCF_000935625.1 Nanorana parkeri
CAACGACCACCCCTGACCTCCACCGATCACCATCCCTGACCTCCTCCGTTAACCATCCCTGACCTCCACCGATCACCACCCCTGACCTCCACCGATCACCACCACCAATGACTACCCCTGACCGCCACCAATGACTACCGCTTACCTGAACTCCACCATTCACTACTACTAACCACCACCAACGACCACCATTGACCTTCAGCAATGACTACCGCTGACCACCTCTGATGACTACACATGGGCCAGGACGCTGGCTGACATCAATGACCAAACATTGCTTTTGCTTCAGCAGTCATGTTCATCCCGTGATAAGTTCAGGAACTCCGTTAGATGTCAGCAGCCATTGGAGAAGGTTATGAATGGCGGCCTGGCTGGGAGGTTTTATGTAGAGGGGTGGAGTCGTGTGTAGCGCACCCCCTAGACCAGCGACTGGGTCTCCCTGTATTTCCTCTATGATGGACACGCCACGAGAGTGAGAATACCTCGGCCCCGGTTGCCATGGGTTACCACAGCTCATTAATCTCTATGTCTAGGATCACTTCCCACCCTCCGGGAGGAGGGTCAGGATGGTGTCGGCTCCTTTAAGTGGCAGGTTAGAGTAGCCGCCTCCATCATGGACAAGGACCTACAAGCCAGACATGGCAGTCTGTGTGACGAGCACCTGACAACGCAGAGATCACCAATCATATCCATCCTTGTCATCAGTAGTAACCACAGGACCGCCAGACTCAGACCTCAGCGTAAGCACACGTCTAGTCCCCCAGGCTTTGGCCTCGCCAGTCCATCGCTGCCTCCACCCCAGGCAGGGCCCGGGGGAGGAAGAGAGAGCTCACATGGTCCACCTCAAGTATTTATCTCCACCCCCAGCATGCACCGCTGGCTATCAACCTCCCAGTGATTGGCGGAGGAGACATACATACTCATAGCAATCTCTCATTGGTTGCTCTGCTCCGTGACCAGGGTGCACCCAGCAGCAGACAGATGCAAACGATGACAGATTGATTAGGGAAACCAGATGAACACAGACTCTGAAAACACTAAATTTACTAAGCACCCCCCTACAGGGTGCTACACGTGCTATAAAACCCAGTGGCTGCCATTGCTTAAATCTTCTTCCTGAGAATGCCGATTGCCCGCATGTCATGTCGCAATGGAGCTCTGGCTATATTGCTGACCTAGAACCGGCACAGAGATAAGGAACTCTGGCAGAAAGTTTGTTACAGATCTCAGTATCAATATTGCGTACGTTGGACGGCCGAGCAATTAGCATTTTGCAGGATCAGGCCAGCAACAGCGGCCGCTCTGAACGGATCTTGATCAGGAGGCTCCATTTTGCGGGCGCCATTTTGTCACACGCTGGTCTTCAGGAAAATGGCCGCCCCGCCCTATCTCTTCCCCCCTCTAGTGCCGGGTTGCCATGGAGGATGCGTGTGACGTCGAGGGTGCCCTCGGCTAATCGGCGGGTCCGGTCGGAGTCACGTGCCTTT
>NW_017308506.1:52763-53750 GCF_000935625.1 Nanorana parkeri
CCACTCCAAGCTGCGGCCGCTGCTCTACGACCGGCCGCTGAGGGTGGAGCCGGTGTTCACTCAGCAGAGCGTGCGCCGCCCGGAACCCAGCCCACTGCCGCTGACGGCCCTGCCCACCTCGCCCCGCCACCTGCTGCTGCCCCCGGGGTCCTCTGCGGACGCCTACTACAAACTGTACGAAGAGCGGGTGCGCAGCGGCGGAGGCAGCGGCACCAACTACCGCCTGCCCAGCGCGGCCAGTGGCACGGCCGACGACGAGCAGCTGGCCCCCGAGGATGACCACCGGGCCACCCGCAACCTCTTCATCGGCAACCTGGACCACGCCGTGACGGAGACGGACCTGAGGCGGGCCTTCGACAAGTACGGCCCCATCGAGGAGGTGGTGATCAAGAGGCCCGGCCGCAACCAGGGTGCCGCCTACGCCTTCTTGAAGTTCCAGAACCTGGACATGGCGCACCGGGCCAAGCTGGCCATGAGCGGCCGACTGCTGGGGCGCAACTACATGAAGATCGGCTACGGCAAGCCCAACCCCAGCACGCGCCTCTGGGTCGGCGGCCTCGGCCCCAACACGTCCATTGCCGCCCTGGCCCGGGAGTTTGACCGTTTCGGCAGCATCCGCACGGTGGACTACGTGAAGGGCGACAGCTTCGCCTACATCCAGTACGAGAGCCTAGACGCCGCGCAGGCGGCCTGCACGCAGATGAGGGGCTTCCAGCTAGGGGACCGCCGGCTCCGCGTGGACTTTGCCAAGGTGACGCCCGAGGAAGCCGCGGCTGCCGCGTCCCGCTACGCTCCCCTCCAGGCTGCCCCGTACCCCCTCCCCCTCTCCTATGAACTGCTCCAGTCCGAGGTCTACAGCCGTCACCGGGCAGCTCTGGAGCCCGACCTGCGAGTCAGAGACAGGACTCCTCCGCACCTCCTCTACTCTGACCGGGAGAGGCCCTTCGTGGAGGCCGGCTGGCTCAACTCCGAGAAGCGCACCGCCGG
>NW_017308506.1:53763-55612 GCF_000935625.1 Nanorana parkeri
GGCCCTCTACAATCATTTAGTGACGGATCGGGTTGTTTTCTATGAACACGGCGGAATCCTCCCGGAAGTCGTTTTGCTGCTGGACAGATAAAGTGTCATTTTTTTTGTTTTTTTTTATTCTGATTTGATCTTTTCGGTGTTTTTTGTCCCCGATTCCCGGCGGGCCCCTTTGTGTTGTGTGTGCGGACGGGTGGTAGGGAATAGCCGACCTTTCTGTGTAACGCTTTTTTTGTTGCGGTTTGCGTGTTTTGAGACGTGTCCCTGGTAGCGGGGGAGGTTCCCAGAGTGCCTTATGTCTAAAACGCGGCGGGGCGGGGGGGGGGGGGGGGCTCGCCGACGGGCCCTGTGATGCTCCAGAGAGTGGGCGGGCCCTGTGATGCTCCAGAGAGTGGGCGGGCCCTGTGATGCTCCAGAGAGTGGGCGGGCCCTGTGATGCTCCAGAGAGTGGGCGGGCCCTGTGATGCTCCAGAGAGTGGGCGGGCCCTGTGATGCTCCAGAGAGTGGGCGGGCCCTGTGATGCTCCAGAGAGTGGGCGGGCCCTGTGATGCTCCGGAGAGTGGGCGGGCCCTCTGAGGAATGGGGTGAATGTATGACCCTAGTCACCCTCCGCGGGGCTCTGAGGAGTTTTGTCTCCGAGGTTCAGCTTGAAATTGTGTCTGAAGCCAAAACGTTTGCAGTGTATGGAGGGTTGGACCCCCTGCCAGGTTGTCGCTGTCTGTGTCCTCACCGGGGGATGCACCCTCTGTATTGTCTCTGGTACATAAGGACCCGTTCACAGGGACCTCATCGGGCATCTCCAACACAATCCCAAAGCAAAGGCAAAATGCTGCGCTTGATAGAGGGGCCGCTCACCCCATTGGGTTGTCTGGCTTTGTATGGGGCCCGCTCACCCCATTGGGTTGCCTGGCTTTGTATGGGGCCCGCTCACCCCATTGGGTTGCCTGGCTTTGTATAGGGCCCCTTCACACACAATGGTGACGGTGTTAGTTGTCCCCTGAACAGGTATTGGGGGAAATCTTCCAATGGGGACACTTGTTCCAGTGACACCATCCCCTCCCGTTGGAAAAATTTCCCTCACTTCCTGTTTTGTCTCCAGGACAGGAAGTGAAGGCAAATCTTCCCGATGGATACGCGCGGAGAGTAAAATGTCTTCCCGGGATTCTCCCCGCTCCTCCATCTGCAGCTCCCGAGGTTTTGGTGTTCGGATGTCGGGGGCCCCGGCAGTGACAACGTTTTATTTCCGCCATGTTGTCTGTTCATGAAAATGTTCTGTTATTTCTGTTCAATAAATACAAAGAAATATATTGTTGTTCTGCCAGAAATCCGGAGCGCTGAATCCTTCCTCTTCCCTCCGCCGGCGCTCTATTTTTATAGAGGAGAGGGGGGGAGGTGTTCTGTAGTCCTGTTCTAAGGTGACAACACTGCTTCTCCATAGATACAGTGCGTAAATACCGCCCCTCTGCACCTGATTGGATGTCCATGAGAGGGGCGGGCAGGGAAGGAGTGTTGTCACCACTTTCTTCTTGATGGACATCGCAGGGAGTCCCCTCCGGACCTGATTGGATGTCCATGAGAGGGGCGGGCCAAGAGCAGCAAACGACGGCTAACAGGCTTATGAAGACAACAGCCACCAACTCCTGCAAGGAACTATCACAGGAGGGGCCACAAGTCAGAGGGGCCACCTGAAGAACCTGCGGCTGAATCTGCCGTCCATGGAGGCCGAAACTTCCACCCGGCAAAAGTGTGACGAGGGGACCAGGAGGCGGCCCCACAGATTTGGGATATCAGAGCCGATGCTGGAAGACCCAGGAAGGGGGAACTTTACCCTTCATAGGCCGGAGTAGGGGGG
>NW_017308506.1:56091-59202 GCF_000935625.1 Nanorana parkeri
GGGGGAACTTTACCCTTCATAGGCCGGAGTAGGGGGGGAGGGGACAATGCTAGGGGGGGAGGGGAACCTCTACAGAGAAGCCTTCACCAGAGAGCGAGAGGAAAGCGGAAATTTGCCCCTTTGTAGTATCCGGGTCTGGACCAGACAGGATGTGGCCCCACAAAGTACTTCCTGGGATGAAACGTCCTTGCTCTGCCTTCTGGGTGCAATGGTTGACCTTTCGGGAGGTTTCATCCTTCAAGAGCGTCTCCATGTGGCCTCCGTCTTTCTGGACCTTCAAGAGCCGGCAAAGCCAGCGGTGAAATACCCGTCCTGGGGGCAGGAGACCTGAACGATGCAGAAGTAGCCCCGGAGAATCTGATGGGGGTTTGACTACATCTGCGTCATGGCCTCCTTGGCCAGTCATCAGCAAGGAGGACCACCAGGGCTTCTGGTTGGGCGGGGCTGTGTTCTGGTCCTTCAATGGTAGGGTTCCGGCACCCGTCCGAAGCTCTGTTGGGTTGATATGAATGTTGGACGATGAGGCCCTCAGGAGGTTGTCCACATGCCGCTCTATGGGGATCCCCTGAGACCAAAGCAGAGACCCCCCCAGGGGCCAGCGCTTTGGTGAAGGGCCACACACTAGTCGTGTTGTGTTCACGGTGAAATGGAGATGCCAGGAAGTCTATTGATCAAGTAGATTCCATGCGGAGGTTTTGGACTCGTTGAGAAGATGGCGGAATCCCCCGTCTTGGGGCCGGTGAACCACCACCGAAGGAGGTCGCAGAGGATTTTGGCCCCTGAAGCTTGGATCCCGGGGCCATGGACTACACGGCCACCGCCATGGACTACACGGCCACCGCCATGGACTACACGGCCACCGCCATGGACTACACGGCCACCGCCACGGACTACACGGCCACCGCCACGGACTACACGGCCACCGCCATGGTGGCAACAGTCGGTTGTACAGCGGGCCCGGCGAGGACACAAACCCTTCTAGAAGACTTCTAACCGCTTGTCTACGTGGTCCTCAAACATCCTCTACGGGGGCAATTCACGGGAAATAGGAGGGTCTATGAGAGGGACAGCCCATAATTCCAAGGTAAGGCCGGCCCACCATCTTCCTCCTGGCGGGATCTGGTCTGCGGAGGATCCGGAAGCTTCTCTCCAGTGAGCAGCACAGAGAACATTGCTGGAGGAAAAGGGGGCTTGCCTCGGAGCAGAGGGACGGCGTCCACCCCCTGACCGCGCTAGGCATGCTGGGAGTGGGAGGAGCCTTGATTTGCCAGTGTCCTATCACCTGAAGGCAGCTGCATAACCCATCTGTTTATGAGTGAACTCCCCCGTGCCCTGTAACGTACGATCAACAAAGTGTATTTCCATGGGGATAAAACCTCCAATATAGATAACTCCGCCTCTTCCTGTTCACAGAGCAGAACTGCAAATGGCTGCTCACCTTTCCCGTCTATGGCGTGTTGAGGAGGGGGCTGGGGAGTCGTGTTCGCCATAATTCGCCCCGGGTGTGTGCGCGCGCGCTCTGCTTGCGGCTCTCCAGGATCAGTAGCGGAAGGGTTAAAGATCTCGAGGGTCAGGTGGTACATTGCCCCTCCTCCATGCTGAGTAATGGAAGCTGCCTGTAGGGTCCGGTGTACGACGCGGGGGGTGGGGGCAACCTGGGCTCTCCAGCTGTGCCGAAAACTACAAATCCCACAAGCCACAGGCATGACTCCCAGAGGCAGAAGCATGATGGGATTTGTAGTTTCAGCACCGCTGGAGAGCCGAGGTTGCCCCCCACCCCCCTGGTACTATAACATAAGGTGAGAGAATCCTGGGACTGCAAACGTGGAAATACACTTCCCTCTGAATATGCTTCAAGTCCCGCCCCCTCCAAACCTGCCCCTCCCACTTCCCCGACCATAGTCCCATGTGACCAGCACTGTGCCACCCACGAGGACCCGTCCAGCTGCCTCCCTTCAGCTCTGTACATAGAACATTCCGCTCGTTCCCGGGACGCGATGATCTATTGTGGACACGTAACATCCTCTCCACGGGACTCTTCCACACGCATGGACGTAGGGGGAGAGTTTGCCGTGGCAGCCATGTGGCTCCCGGGAGATTGCCCGGCACTGAGGAGCCCGGAGGACACCAACCCTCAGGAGGAGGAGAGTTCCTTCAATTATCATTATACAACTCACTGCAAAGTCCTGAAACATGTTCAGTGGAGAAGTTTGTGAACCCGGCGGAATGTTCATTATTTCTGCAGAAATTTGACCTAAAACTAAATAAAAACCCAAATCGAGGAGCCGAAACATCGTCATCATCGGAGGGGTTTGGTCTCCATGGTAACAGCGCTCACCAGGCCGGAACTTCCTCTATAGAGATTGGACTCCTCGGTGTGGAAGATGGTTTACAAATGGAGCCAATCCAACCCCAATGTCACATGACCCCGGAGAGGCCGACCAGATCACACTGAGGGCCATGCGTGTCGTCCTCCAGGAAGTGTGAACGGGCCCCGGACTGACCTCTGAGGAGCCTACAGGCCCCTCCTGCATTGGAGGATGTCAGTCAGGCCGGAGAACACTGAACATACGTGTGCATAGAGGAAGCCGGTACTATCCAGAAAGAACACGCTTCATCCAGCGCACGCTTCAATCACGGAGATACCGTATGACAAAAACATATACCAAGGTATAAAAACATATGTAGCACATCCCTGCAGAACATGACCTATGACCTATCCCTGCTTAGACTCTGAGCTCCTCCCTCCCGTTGGGGGCGGGCACAGCGAGGCCTTGTTACTCTGCACTGGGAGGCGGCTGTGATGTGCAGGGAATGTACAAATGCCATGGTGACGGCTTACCACGCCTCTGGGAGGAGCTGGTGATGGTGTCAGCCCTGCCCATTTATTTTATAAACTACTCCGGCCTTCTTCCGATCCCATTCTCCACAACACGACAACAAACCATTCTGCGGATCAGAACCAGGAGGGCCAACTGGGCTCTTGGAGATAACTGAGGAACGCTCTTGAATTTCTGGCAGGATCAACCGGTATTGTTTGCACTGATCATACAGAATGCTTACCATGGGGTATTCACCGAAGCAAATATGAGATCCCCTTCCGGGGGGGGG
>NW_017308506.1:60455-61035 GCF_000935625.1 Nanorana parkeri
TCCGATCCCTCACCTGGACGGCTGCAGCCCGCAGCACCTCCCCCGCACCTAATGAATGCCGCCCACAGCCAGAAAATGGAGGAGCCCTTCAAGGCTCCCAAACACATCCCCGATGAAGAGCACCTGTCACAAAGCAAGTGACCGAATCCAGGTTCCCCGAACCGTGTGCAGATCCAAATCACAGCTCCCGGCAAGCCGGTGAATCACTTCAGGTGACGGCGACCTTGTCTAATGACAATCGGTGATACAGAATTGCCAAACGGCCAATCCAATAAGACACAATGGCCCTGGTGAGGCTTTTCTGGTCCAGCAGGGGGGGGCCCTAGAGTATAACATCTATAATGTATGAAGCTGGAAAACAGAGCGCCGCTGTCCTATCAAAGTTTGTGACTGCGTTAGAATGTGTGACCGGTGACATGGTCACATGTTTTAAAGTAATCCCGCCCAGTTTTTCGGCGGTGGAATATGTGACCGGCAAAAGGAGAAGAATCCCAACGCTTTCTCAGCTGTTCCGGGGCAGATCGGCATCGCGGATGGTATGTGCAGGAGAACCGATCTGCCCCGGAACAGCTGACAAAGC
>NW_017308506.1:61826-63584 GCF_000935625.1 Nanorana parkeri
CACCTCCCCCGCACCTAATGAATGCCGCCCACAGCCAGAAAATGGAGGAGCCCTTCAAGGCTCCCAAACACATCCCCGATGAAGAGCACCTGTCACAAAGCAAGTGACCGAATCCAGGTTCCCCGAACCGTGTGCAGATCCAAATCACAGCTCCCGGCAAGCCGGTGAATCACTTCAGGTGACGGCGACCTTGTCTAATGACAATCGGTGATACAGAATTGCCAAACGGCCAATCCAATAAGACACAATGGCCCTGGTGAGGCTTTTCTGGTCCAGCAGGGGGGGGCCCTAGAGTATAACATCTATAATGTATGAAGCTGGAAAACAGAGCGCCGCTGTCCTATCAAAGTTTGTGACTGCGTTAGAATGTGTGACCGGTGACATGGTCACATGTTTTAAAGTAATCCCGCCCAGTTTTTCGGCGGTGGAATATGTGACCGGCAAAAGGAGAAGAATCCCAACGCTTTCTCAGCTGTTCCGGGGCAGATCGGCATCGCGGATGGTATGTGCAGGAGAACCGATCTGCCCCGGAACAGCTGACAAAGCGTTGGGATTCTTCTCCTTTTGCCGGTCACATATTCCACCGCCGAAAAACTGGGCGGGATTATGGTAAAACATGTCACCGGTCACACATTCTAACGCAGTCACAAACTTTGATAGATCCAACCAAAATGTAACTGTCCGCAATCACGGTTATCTTCTCCGTTTGTATTTAATCCTTTTGATCAGGGGTAGCCAAACTCCGCCCCCTCCAGCTGTGGAGTGGAACTACAAATCCCATGAGGCATTGCAAGATTCTCACAGCCACGACTCCCGCAGAGAGATGCATTATGGGATTTGTAGTTTCACCCCACAGCTGGGGGGCCGGAGTTCGGCTACCCCGGCTTTTGATGGTTCCGGCCCGAGTGTCGCACTTCATACAATTCACGTTCCCCGCCCGCCGCTCTGGTCGTTCCATGCGGTCACACGTACCGCTCCGCGACCAACACACGTCGCATATTTGTCATTTGGATTTGTCCCGCTTTGTGTGTGTTCGTTATGTGGAACTTTTCTCTCTTTTTATGTTTTGTCCTAAAATCTTAATAAAGAATTCAAGTTAAAAAAAAATTAAAATGTAATTGTTCCTCAGATGATAGAACAGAGAAGACGTGTCCGGGGCCCCAACCATCCGCCTCACCGGGGCCACAATGCGAATGAGATCCCTCTACAAATAATCACATAGAATTCGGTTACAATGTATCATTTGTTTGTGTGGAGACGATGATTTCCGATGGGAGATTCGGAACTTTCACACCAGATTCGTTTCAGCGCGCGGATCCGGATTGATTTCGGCGTTCGGGAGGAACAACGGCGGTTTCTTGTGTTCCATCGTCGGGGAACGTTCTAGGATTCGGGATTTAGACGCACGCAGCGGATTGGATACATTGTATACGGATCTCGTATTGTGTACATTTGTATCTCTGATGAAGGCGGAGCCCCAGGACACAGCAGCCGTTGTAGTTAATCATCTGATGGACATTGTGTCGGCTTATTATGGTCTGGCGCTCTTTAGAAGGAGATCTATGAGGGGGTGGGGGGTGATTTACGCTCATAATCTGAGCCGACGTGTGACAATGAGACTGTCACACGGCAGCTCAATAGATTGGGAAGTGAGGGAACACATACCAACGCTCGCTCACTTCTCGATCATCTCCCTGCAGAGAGACGAGACTGTCACTCACAGCTCCCCGCAGGGATTTCTCCTCTCCCCCTTTACCC
>NW_017308506.1:64608-64834 GCF_000935625.1 Nanorana parkeri
GGAGGGACAGAGACACGCGCCGCCCAATGATGGGAGGGACAGAGACACGCGCCGCCCAATGATGGGAGGGACAGAGACACGCGCCGCCCAATGATGGGAGGGACAGAGACACGCGCCGCCCAATGATCGGAGGGACAGAGACACGCGCCGCCCAATGATGGGAGGGACAGAGACACGCGCGGCCCAATGATGGGAGGGACAGAGACACGCCCCGACCACTGATGGG
>NW_017308506.1:65185-65538 GCF_000935625.1 Nanorana parkeri
AAAAAATCAATGTCCCGGCTCTGACCGACCCGTACAATACACAGCACAGAGCTCACCGTGTCCCCCGCCACTGACCTACCTATCTCTATGCCGCTGTGGAGGGTGTGAAGCTCTCCTATTGGTTGTCACCAGAGGCCGTGTTGAATCCTGCAGGGGGTGTCCATCCAGATGATCGGACGTCATTACCAAGAAGTGGGGGCTGAAGCTGCCGAGGGACTTTTGTATAATATATACTACTGGAGGTGATCTGTTCACCTGCATTGGGGGCGGGGTCAGGTAAGCGCTGTCGCCCCCCCTGATGAAAAATCAAATATAAAAGTATAATAATATGTATTTCTATTTCAGCAGGAAGA
>NW_017308506.1:67204-67481 GCF_000935625.1 Nanorana parkeri
CCCCGCCACTGACCTACCTATCTCTATGCCGCTGTGGAGGGTGTGAAGCTCTCCTATTGGTTGTCACCAGAGGCCGTGTTGAATCCTGCAGGGGGTGTCCATCCAGATGATCGGACGTCATTACCAAGAAGTGGGGGCTGAAGCTGCCGAGGGACTTTTGTATAATATATACTACTGGAGGTGATCTGTTCACCTGCATTGGGGGCGGGGTCAGGTAAGCGCTGTCGCCCCCCCTGATGAAAAATCAAATATAAAAGTATAATAATATGTATTTCTA
>NW_017308506.1:67612-67883 GCF_000935625.1 Nanorana parkeri
TTCCCGGGCCGAGTCCTGGATATCAGAGGTGACATACCAGCCAGGACGCAGGAGAACCCAGCCAGGACGCAGGAGAACCCATCAATGCCCCGGCGACACTTCGAGGCCTCAGCTACACAGGCGGCGCGCGGATCAATCGTCTCTTCACCGCACATGGCTCTAAAAATGGCACCAGGGATCGGTAGTTCACTTGTGTCCTAACTGCCCACCTAACACGGCAGCTGCCTGGGGTATGTACACACGACGCACGTCACGACCGGCTGGACAATAA